>NW_010339059.1:64156-110222 GCF_000700745.2 Antrostomus carolinensis
AGGAGACATGACTGTATCAGGACAAAAGCACCAGGTGGATGTCATATCAGTATAAGAACTTGGAGGACAGTAAATTAGAAAGGTCTATGCAAAACATCTCCAAAGTGGAAGCGGGAGTATGTGGGCTAGGCCAGCGGTTTGAAAGTGTTGCATGTGTAGAAGTTGTACCAGATGAACAGGAAAAGCAGAGTTCAGAGAGAAGTCAGAGTAAGATACTCTCCAAAGTTCATGAAGCTTAGTTGAGATAAAACATAAATTCAGAATGGAGTTCTTGTTTTACTCAAATGCTGCCATTTTGGATCATCATCAGTACTGTGATACTCAGTTACAGGAGATCGCAGAATCACAGAATGGTTGAGGTTTGAAGGGACCTCTGGAGGTCATCTGGTCAAACCCCCCAACTCAAGCAGGGCCACGAAAAGCCAGTTGCCAAAGACCATCTCCAGATGGCTTTTTAATATCTCCAAAGATAGAGACTCCACTACCTCCCTGGCAACCTGTGCCAGTGCTAGGTCACCTTCCTGGTAAAAAAATGTTTCCTGATGTTCAGGAGGAACCTCCTGTGTTTCAGCTTGTGTCCACTACCTCTTACTCTGTCACTGGGCACTACCGAAAAGAGCCTGTCTTCATCTTCTGTACACCCTCCCTTCAGGTATTTACATATATTGACAAAATCCCTCTGATCCTTCTCTTCTCCAGGCTGAAGAGTCCATGGTCTCTCAGCCTTTCCTCATATGAGAGGTGCTCCAGTCCCAATCCATTAATCATCTTAGTGCTAATGGACTGGATTCTTAACAGTATGTCCATGTCTCACACCACTAAACTTCTTTGCAGGAAGGACATATTGCTGGCTCATGTTCAGTGTTTGTCAGTATGGAAAAAACAATGTAGTGTTTAAGAATTTTACTTATAAACTTGATTTTATTTTAGAAGAAGCTTTATTTTGTTAAGGAGTTTGTAAAGGAAAACTATGAGATCTGTACCAGACCAAGGTTGTCAGCTATGGAATTATAAACCAGTCCTTGAAAAGGCCATTTGATAGCAAACGGCCACTCCATAACAGGTTTTCATCAACAATTAAAGTGTAGGAAGCCAGTTACATCAAGGACAAAAGCAAAATCCCCCATTTGTGACTGTCTATGCTGTTTTTATTCTCAACTATACTAGGCATCTACCATTACACTCGTCTCTTGTGAAAGGAACTTAGACAACATGTTAAAAGATCAAGTGTATTATTCTGCCTGATACTGAAAAAAGTGTTTCCCACTCTACTTTTTTGGAAGCATGTTCATTGAAATCGTAACTACCTTCCACACCTCACTGACCACATATTTTACAAGTAAAACTACTAGCTGTTAGGTCATATGAATTAATATGCAGTGGTAGCTGTTATAAGCTTTTATACTTTGCCATATTTATCTCCAAAATATTTCAAAAGTTAACACGTTCAGTTCTGAATGTTGATCCTCTGTTTAGTCAGGATGATTAAGTGATGGTCATTGTAGCGTAACTCATTGCTTCTAGATAGGGACATTTACACAATATTATCTTTTTTATGAAGTATAGTTATGATTCACATTAGTCCAAGCCTTCTTCAAGTGAGTATAGCCATGATTACATTTGGAATACTTCATTCTACTTGGTGATTTACTGATAAGTGAGCTCAGTACTTATGCTGATACTTTCTAAAGGAGGAAAAAAAAAAAATAAGGCTGACATATTCCTTAAAGATTGGTGCTGCTAAAACCATATGTTCTCATTAGATGAAAATGAACCTCCTCAGAGTACAATTCTTGAAAAATCCTGTATTAGAACCTTCCCACAGAGAACAGGAGCTTGCTGATGCATTCAGACTTGTACAAGGTACTGACAGAGACATAGGTTAAAATCATAGGCAGAGCTTCACTCTTCAGTGAAGCTTTGATTTTACTTATGCTACTAGCTCTGCAGGAAGATTGCAATAAAAGAGGATAATTTAAAATAGCGTTATTATAAAACATATCCCCATTAAGCTGAATTATTGGAACTGGTGTTTGAAATAGAACAACTGAGCCCAGCTTGTATACTAGTACTGGTATGTGGAATTGTGTCCTTGCATTTGTGTATTATCTAACCCAGCCTCTTGCTATGTTGATCTTGCACACTATGTTCAGTGTTTCAAAACTAGTTCAGTATCTGATCAAACATGGCTATTTCTGTCCATAAAAATGATGTTCTGAGACTAAAGGGAAATAGAAAGTTTCTAATGGTTTGTTTTGTGTTTTTTGGGTTTTGGGTTTTTTTTGTGTTTTTTGTTTTTAGTTACAGGGACAGGGACAACAGCATCACTAAAACTATACATTTTCAACAAATTTATATAGGTCTATTTTACTTAGTCTATTAAGGTAAGAGATAAATGTAAACATCCTTCCGATTTTAGAGAATAAAGATCTACATTTTTATTTTTTCTTGTAAAGTAAGGATGTGTATCTTGAAAGAATCAAAACATTACAGGTGTGCTTGAAAAGGAAAGGTTTTGACCTTACCAAAAAGCAGCATTTTATCTTTTTCTTCCCTAGAACAAACAGGCATATTGACAGACACCAAAGGAACTGCTGAATTTTAAAGATGTGATATTCTCTAAGAGAAAAACAACATTTATGACTGCAATTTTTGACCGCTACTCCTTCACATCTCTTAGTGTGCACTTCTAAAAGTCACAGAGATGCCTCTGCTTGCCTTATGCAGGGCATGCCTAATATACAAGTTAGCTATGCATTAGTTCTGCTGCCTTCTACATAATTAGTCAATCAAAAAGGAGTTGCATTTGTAATTTATGTAAGTCTCAGAAGTTGTGAGCATGGACTGAAGTGTCTTTCACAGATTCATTTTTACTTTCTCTTCACTGCACTTTCATGTCACTTAGGCTTTAACAATTACTTTTTGCAAACTGTTTCACACAGGGCACATCTCACTTAACCAGAGCAAAATAAAAAGGAGGTGCCTAATCAGTTTAGCTGCCTCAGACTTCTATGGAAGTGAATAGAAGTGAATAGATTAGGTTTCTTCAGTTGTTTCAATTAATAAAAAAAAAAGAAAATCAAAATTAATCTCTCACCCTGGAACACACAGAAAGAGACCTGGTGGTAGTGTTGAAACAATCAAGAAGTACTTCCACAGTGCAGTTTGGCAGCACGAAGTCCATAGCTTTTTAAATAGCATTCAATCTACAGTGGGTATTTTGTCTGTGTAGGACAATAAAAACACACCTGAAGCTGTTCTGGGCATCTCATTACAAGGAGACAGTGACAGATTGGAAGAAATTCAGGGTAGCAAAACACGAATAATAATTCACCTGCAAGACAGATTTTTGGAAATATTAGATGGGCTAAATACATACCACTTACACCAAAGAGGAAGTAAATGGAGAAAGAATTCCTTTGCTATTTAAATAATGCAGACAGAGGAGGTGGACATAGGTGTTTTTTATTTGGTTGGTCTTAACCTTGATATAATGAGATTTCACTGAGTTCATAGCAACGAAGGAAAGATTTAGGACAACACCAGGAAGAAGTCCTCATCTGTATCACTCAAAGTACTGATCTGTACTAATCTGGGTATACCATATCTAGGTGCATATACAGCCACAAAAAATGCACTCCAAACTAACCAATCGACTTCCTGCATCCTTCAAAAAAACTGCCAGAAACCAAAAGCAGAAAATAGCTGCCAGAGTACACCTACTTAGCTGCACAATGGGGGCAATTTCTTGCTCAAAATTTCTGTCACATAAGGTTTTGTTGTAGTTATTGTCTTAATACATTGCTGTAAGTAATGAGTATGGTCAACGTGTGGTAGTGATCCTATCTTTCACTGACTGAATAAAATTTCCCTCTAAGGAGGGACTGACAATAACGTAACTAATAAATTCTTATTTTCTGGAGAGGCCACAAACTCTCATGTATAAAGGGCTGGACTCTCCATATTGGAAGGTTGGACTATGGAGGAAAAAACCCACATTCTTGGGACATATGGTCGTAACATAGAGCAAATGTCACTGCAGCTCTGAAGGTTTATCCCTTCATGTCCAAAAGTTTGGTTTTCAGTCCAAATGTTGACCACACTGAAAAATTTCCACTTAGTACAGAGGTATTGAGAAAAGTTTTCTAACAGGGAGATAGTAGAGCTGTACAGTATTCCCTATGCATGATTTACCTGGAAGTCTTTCTGAATCCTGAGAGATTCTTCTCCAGAATTTTGGAAAGGTTTCATTTTCAAAACTTTGTCATATACAAAGTGTTTGCTCAAATATATTCAGCAAAAGAGCAATAAGAGGATTGTTTTCTAAAGGAATTTTTAAAATGTTGTCTAGTAATAGTCATTACTTGAAAAGAAACCTATTGCCATGAGGATATGATTAATTCCTTCTATCACTGGGAAGAATTAGTAATTTCATATTTCTATTCAGGAATTCAGCAAGAAGAAGAGCTAAATCCTTCTGATTTTATTTGATCACGGAACAGTCGTGGGACCAGATGCACCAGGAGGATAATGGTAATCTGATCAGTAATGGTGCTGATTTCTTCTTCTGCAAGTGCTCTCTTTTTTTGAAGGATCTGCCAAAGATTATCAATGAACATTACAGTGATATTAGATTAGTTTTATTTATTGTGCTTACCATATGAAAAACAATTACAAATAGTAGTTTAAACAATGCCCAAATCCAAACAGCAGTCTGCAGTGATAGTGGCATTTATTTGAAGCATACAGGAATCATCTCAGTTCTTATTGAGATGTCCTGCCATCGTTACTAATGCTTACTATAACAGAACAGGAAATTTAGCTTAAAGCGAGCATAAAAATTAAACCCTACATATTTAAGGAAGGTAAGAATTTTCATAGAATCATAGAATGGTTTGGGTTGGAAGGGACCTTAAAAGTCATCTAGTTCCAACCCCCCTGCCATCAGCAGGGACAACCCCCACTAGACCAGGTTGCTCAAAGCCTCATCCAACCTGGCCTTAAACACTTCCAGGGAGGGGGCATCCACAGCTTCTCTGGGCAACCTGTTCCAGTGTCTGACCACCCTCACAGAAAAGAATTTATTCCTAATATCTAATCTAAACCTGCCCTCTTTCAGCTTAAAGCCATTTCCCCTTGTTCTGTCATTAACTGCACTTATGAAAAGTCCCTCCCCAACTTTCTCTTACAGGAAAGAAAGTGTTCACTTCAGAGATCTGTTTAATAAAAAAAGGGAGGACATAGTAAATTATACCCCTTTGTGAAACATAGAATTAAACAGAAAGGAATTAGACAGAAATTAAGGTTTTTGCTAGGTAATATCCATAAAAGTTTTAAAAGGGATGTCATAATGATGAGAATTGCACTTGAAGGCAGGCAGATGGGAGAGGCCCAGGAGGGCTGCTCAGGAGGACAGTGAACAAGTGAGTCCTGCTTGCACAGACTGGACATCCGTGTCTGACAGCTCGATTCAGTCTTTCCAGAAAGGAAACCCTAAGCTAATGAAAAGTGCTGCCAACGGCAGCCTACACAAACCCATTTGGCTGCCAAACTGCAGCAATATCAGGCTGTGAAGTTGTTTTTCCCTGTTGTTGCCAGACTTATGAAGGGACTGTCACTGTAATGCCTTTTATTTTTTTTTTTATTATTATTTATAATGACAGATTAGAAAATACCTATGTTTTAAATTTTCTGTGACAAGACATACAAGGACACCAGTGCCAATGACATGTAGAGTTCTACATCTGCATTTTTATTTTACGGAGGAATAAAATCCAAACAAAAATAATAATCAGTGAATATGTATTTTCCTGTTAGTAGCTAAGTTGGGTTGGTAGTGGTTTTGTTTTCTATGGCAAGCTTTCATGAATAGGCAGGAGAGACAGCTGAGCTCAGAATTGTGCACCTGCAGCGTAAGTCCTCTCTCTCTTCCAGCTGATTTGGGGGTAAAAAGACTTAAACAAGAAAAAAAAAATTGGCAAGGGTTTTTAATTCTCTAGAAAAATAATAGAAACATTAAACATGTTGAGCACTGTCTCACAATTTATTAGAAAGAGTTATAAGCTTGAAAGCAATTTAGAGGCAGACACCTTACACAGTACATTCGTTGGCAACAAGCAATCATAATGCCTTAGATTGAGAAATCGTAGAAGTGAAGAAAATCAGTGGAGAAGTGAAGCCAGACAGAGCCAAGGTGGGGAAAGAGGAGAGTCCAAGACAATTTATAAACCCCTTAACCAAAAATTCGACATTTGCCTCCAACTGTAAGATGATGTAAGGCAAATGCCATAGGTTGCTAGCCTATATTCTTGTAGTGTATCTATAGAGATAACTATCAGTACAGCACCTGTTACTGAGGAGTATGATGGTTTACAGCATCCGAAAAGGCACAAATGTGCCTCTGTGGAGATTAACTATATAATGGTCAGTATGACTGTGAGGTGACTGATGTGAGATGCTCATTTATTTTTCTCCAGAAATTTTATTTTTTGTTATTTTGAAAGAAGTGTATATTAAAAAATATCTTTCCCTTTTATAGGGCCCCAGTAAAAGTATCTGCAGTCTTAGCTTTCTTGGGCAATAGGTAGCCTATTGAAAAAAAACTTTGTCCTGCTTCAATTAGCAGGCTGCTGTCCTACAGAGTTTTCTTTATGTCTCCCAAGACCTCAGATAATACTTTTGGTCTCTGGACTACACCAGCTTGGCTTTTCTTAAAACTGCCTAAAATCTGAGCTTTCTGCACACTGAATGTCAGATCAGGCTCTTCTGCTTTTTCCATGTGATGCTCAGGTACATCCTCTAAGTCAGCTGTGAGCCAGCCATGTTCAGTGCAAGGCCCAGGTGACTGTAGTAGTGGGATGTTCTCATCAGGCTCACACAGCCCACCCAGCAACAGTCTTCTTGGCCTTTTCTGCAGTGCAACTGCTTTGTATGAAGGGTTGGCCATGTGCAATGTCCCCAGGTGAAGAATGTGTACTGCCTTTATCTCTAGCCCAAGTGCTGACTATGTAGCTTCTCAGACATGTACAATTCCAATGCCCACGACTGTTAGAGACCCCCCAACACCTGAATCTGTCAAATCCACTGAAAAATTATAGCTGTGCCTCATACAGCTTGTCAAGTCAGGGTGCAACAGGTTACTTCTGATGCAGCAGAGCTTCATGATATTCAGGTAATGCAAATTGACATCAACAGGCACAGTCGCGCCTTCCGTCTGGAAGATGCTTTAGATTGAGAAATCATATGTGTGCAATGGGGGGTGGATAAATGCTTTTATGTACATATTAGAATTTTAAATTGTTGCTTCCTGTCACTGGAGTTTTCTGAGCAGCAGCACTGGAAAATCTTTACAGTGGAATCACACTTCCATGAATTTCTTTCAGCTGTGGCCACTGCATAGCTATGCACCATCTGTCATGAAGGCGGCAGAGAGGAGTGTTGGAAGAGCAACCCAGACTCATTCAGGAAACATTGGCATTGCCTACATAGCAGAGCGATGGGGAGCTTCACAAGGGAGGTGACAGCTTCCTATTGTAGCCTCCTGAGAAATGATAGGCAGAGTCATTGCACAAAACAGTTCTGGGCTCTCAAGGAGCTAAAACAGCAGGCAGCACAGCTAGCGAGATGTTGTTGCAGGCAATTCTCCGCACTTGTATGAGACTCCTAATCTGTTACTGCTAGTGAAGGCAGAGCTTATGCCTTGCAGAGCTTTTTCTCCCCACACTCTCATATGCTCCCATTAAAAAAAATGGCCAATATGTGGGTAAAAAAGTATTTTGGCACACCGAGCATGTTTATGAATAACAGTAACATGCTCAACTGGTCTTATTGTTAATGGGATATGGGAGAAACCAAGCATGCATCAAAAAGATAAACAGGAAGGATTTGTTATAGCTTTAAGCTCTACCTGCTCTGCAATCAAAGAAAAGGAACTGTGAATTTACAGTGAATGCCTCCCTTCATTTAATATACTTTAGAAAGCTGAGTTTGAATCTCACGTGCTGTGGGGTACATGCGCCAGGCTTCATTATGTATGCAATGCAAAATTAGCAGCCGTTACTTAGTGCCCAGCAGGGGATTTGACAGCTGTCTGAACCAGAAGCTGATCATCAAGTTAAGGGAGTTGGCTAGAGAAGAGGGAAGGGTCACAGTGCAAGCAGAAGGCTTAGTTCAGAGCCATGTGAAATAATAGAGAAACGTTACATTAATTTTGCAGTGAGTTGTGCAGACCTTTAGTAAAGATTCATATGAGCTGAGTAGGGAATGACAAGGAGAGAGAAATGGGTGTGAACACTGCAGGATTGGACAAAAGTCTTCTTTAAGTAAAGAGAGAAACCAGCTGGAGAGGCTCTGGAGTGTTGTAGGGATTGGAGGCACAGCTGGAATCATCTCAAGATTTACCAGAGGCTGGTAACATTACAAATAGGATTGATCTTGCAAAACCTTTAGTGAAAGATAAAAAATGTACTGGCCAGTCAGAGATTGTTGTCTAGGTTTTATCTATAGTCAGTGGAGAGACAGGAGCAACCACAAAGCAATTCACTCCATTCACTTCTTTCTGCTGACAACAAAGGAAGATGAGATGATTATCTTATGCTGCACCGAAGCAGCTCTTAAAGGACTAAATTTATGTACAAAGAATGCAACTCTTAGTTGTTATTAAGCAGTGTCACTTGAAAGTGTGTTTTGAAGAACCCAAAAGATAATCTAGAGTCTACTTCTTGGAACCTGTTGAATATTTCCTCTTTACAGATTGAGTTGTGATTTTGTAATTGTATCTCTTTAGACAACAGCTTACTTAAAAGAACAAAATTACATTCAACTGCACTTTTATTAAATAAAAGAAAAAACGTTTTCTGCAAAAGTGCCTATATAGAAAACACTGACACTGTAATCGTCATTGTTTACTGTGGCTGTGCAGAGCTTGAACAGGTGGTCTTCCTAATTCTAATAGTTGTGATTAGAATCAGTCTAGGAAGTCCTCATACCTTGTCCCTTTGTACTGCCCGGTGAAGATGTAGTAGGAAAAAAATCTCATAAGTTTAAAGCAAGGCCTTAAACTGGGCATTTGGGGTGGTGGAAACTACCTATAAGAAGAGGTAAGCAGTGAAGGAGATTGTTTAAGGAGGGTTATTGAGTTGTCAGCATTAGAGATTTTTAGAAAGTACATGTTATATGCAGCTGATCCTAACTTTGGACAGATGGATGGATTTTTAAATATCATGAGTCTTCCATCAGGAAAGAGCACTTTGAACTCAAAATACTGGCATAGCTCAAAGAAGTACAGCCTTGATTAATTTTCCAATTATCAGCTAAATGGATATTAGACAATTTGGTATAGAGATAAAGCATTATGCTGCAGTATGTACAGCACTTGTGTTATATCTAGAATTCAGCTACAATCAGTCTTGAATAAACTAAGATTTACCTCATCTTTGCAGTTTGAGAGTTCTCTACCATGCTGAGCAGATGGTCACCTTGCTACCCTCTGCTCAACCAACTCAGTTTCTCAACTGCATCTCAACACTTCCTTAAGAATCACAACTGGTTTTTAATGCCACAAGTACGCACACATATAAATGGGTTTAGTGTTCTTCTACTGAGAGACCAATAAAACAACAGAAAAATCAGTAATTTTGGCCAAAAATTCTGTCAGCAAAAATGGTATAGGCATTGACAAATATTTGATACTCATACTTCTTTTAGATCATCTTTTAAATATCTTCTTGAATTTCTGGTTGTGAATATGCAGGACATATTGCAATGTCTTGCTATAAAATCCCTTTAACAAACATCAGTGTAATAAGCAAAAAATGACTATGTCATGTTAAAAGAGCTTTACTAGTTTACACAGATGGACAAGAAAATAGAAAATATTACTTAAACATAAAAAAGAAAATAGTGGTGTAGATGTTAATAGTTAAATTATGTTTAAAATTGTATGAAGTTAAAATGCCTGGTAAAGATAAATGCAGAGTGTTTAGGTATACATACTAAAATCAAGCAAAATATGTCTGTAGAAAGGATGGAGGGAAAAGGTTAGGAATTAAAAAAAATCTCATAAAATAGAAGCTGTTTCCACATGATATGATACAATGCTCTGTGAGATATAAGACTCTGTGATAATCCTTGAGGAGTGATTCCATTTAATCCTACTTGATGCCTCTTTATATATTTTCTGATTTCACCTGCTTGTAGCAAACATTAATACTGATAAAAAACTATTTTCATGATGTAGTGGATCATGATCATTAAAAAGAACAGATAATTCCATAATTGAAATGGCTTCTAGCAGATAGTATACTTTCTTCATTTTCCCATGTGAACTGTAGCATAGACTACACTTCTAAAATTCAAAGATGTTGATGGTGTATGTCTTTACACCTCTTCCTAAACATACAGTCACTGGAATGATAAGGCACACTTCAAAATAACATCTTCCAAGAGAGAGAAAATGCTACATATAAAGCAACTTCAGAATTCTGAGGACAAAATTTGACACAAAGAAAGAAAATGAAGAAATCAGCTTTCATTTTACCACTGGATCTATTTTGGAAAAAAGTCTCACTTTTTCACCAGCATCATAAATCTTCATGCAAGTGTGACCATCAGAAAATTGAGAGTAAATGTGTCTGCTATACTGAAAAATGAAGAGCTAAGTGGACTAAGCTGTTGGAAAAGTGAACAACTGCCAGTTTCTGAACATCATGTCTACAGGTCCCATCTCACCGTGTGTGCAGTGCTGGATCTTCACTCTGTTTATTCTGAACAGCTGAGGACAAAAAAACTCGACTCTTGCAAAGTGTTTCAGGCAGTTGAATGTGGCTTGCTGATATTATAAGGGAATGAGAAAACAGTGCTTGCACAAAAGCAGTGCTGTGTTGGGCAACGCAGGTTCTAACAGAGATGAGTTGATTCACAACTACCTCTTTTGAAACATGTAATTAATTTTCCTTCTTTATTCTCAAGTTTAATCACTGAGTCAAGAATCAAACCATGCTAATGGTGATATCTTTACAAGTTAAAAAATTGGACTTAGAGTCAGGCAATATTCCTTAGAAGCATAACACAAAAATATATGCTCCTACTCAAAGATATAAAACAATGTAAAATTTTTTCTGAATGTGATTTTATTGTATAGATCATGCATAATAATTTAATCATTAAATAAAGCAGTCTATGGCATTGTTGGGAAACATCACTATCTATATCTCTTGCTAAAATATAAATTTGATGGAAATTGTACCTGGTAGTAAAATTGGGCACTGAAGTTTCTAGTCACTGTTTTTTTACAAAAGTACCTCCAGAATCCTATAAGTCCTACATATAAGCTTTTCATATATCTGCATAAATAAACAAGATACTGATACAAACAGATTGAGTCTGCAAGTTTTTAGGCCAGAATTTACACTTCCAAGGCAGGTGTTGACTTCATCTTGAACCATCCAGACGCATTAGTGAGATGAGTCCACAGGATATCCTCCAGATAGTATTTTTGGTGAGTTAAGACATGTCATAGCACAGAAACAAGGGTGAAGTGTGCTTAAAACCACAGGAATTAGATTGGTCCATTTTCTTCTTCTTAAAAATCTTTACATAAGTTATCTGTTAGGTAACATAGCTACTTTAACAGTGTTACAGACCTCCTCCTCCAGGGAAATACTGATCTTTGGGCACATTCAGATGAATGTGTCATCTCAGGATCCATTAAGGAGTTAACTTGCAACATGGTAAAAATATCCATGATCTACAGTAAAACTTACTCCATGGTAATTTATCATCATTTTTTCTCCTTCACTACTAGTTAAGAGCTCTTAGGTCAGCCGGGATTTTCAGTGTGTAAGCTGGCAATTACTAACATGTTGGTCTCATGATGTGTGTTTAAATCAGCTTAGCCCACAGAGACTCGTTTCTCTGTGTGTGTGCCAGGCATCTACTGTATGCTGTTTAAGTGCTAAAAAGAGTCACATATATTTGGGACAGTGATCTGCTTGCTATTTATATTTCAAATTGAGTCAAGCTAAATGGATTTTTGAAAACCTCTTAAGGAAGATTTAAAGGAAGAAACAAGATCAGAGAATAGAATAAACAATGCAATTTTTTTTCCTCCCACTGAATAGTTGTGTGCCTCAGTTTACCTATTTGGTATTGCATTAGGCAAAAGAACAAAATTTAAAGGTGACAAAAAGGAAAGGAAGGGAAACTATCTTTACCTGGGAGTTGCTCACTTTCTTGATTCCAGCCAGGCTAACACAGTTATTTTTCTTTAGGCCTATGCCTCAGGTCTTCCAGCCGTATAGACTTGAAAGAAAGATGCTAACTAACTAAGAGCAACTGTAAGTGAATTTCTAACAAAGAGCTAGCTAAACACTACAGGAATAGTCTTGTGGCCTCACATCAGAAACAAGGAGATCTGAGTTGTATTAAACTTACCAAAAAACATGCAGGGAAAGGAGGCCTGTGAATGGCCAAGGGTAGTGGAGACTTCTCCAGCCACTGAAATTCTTTTGACTATCGTATCCTCCTTCTGACAAAGTTGAACAGTGTGCGTTTTCTGGTCACCAGGTAAATTGCTCCTGTGTATGAGAAAGCAAAGAGATGGACAGCAGGGCTGAAGCCTTAGCACGACTTTAGCTCCATTTGTCAGGAGAAAGGATGCACTGAGTATCTGCAGGAGAGCAAGGTGTAGCAAACTACACTCCCTTGAAAAGGGCAAACACTAACCCTGAGAGTTTAAATCTTTAATGTGGCCAGCTAATTACAAATCATCTGAGGCTTGTTGAAAAGATGCACTGGTTGTCAATTTGAAGCATAAGCTACTGACACACATATGTTTTCACAACCTGAGGCTTTGTTTTCTAACTGCTTAAATAAATATCAAAGCAGTGTCTCTTGAAAAGTCCTTCTTGAAAAGAACGCTGAGAAAGAATTGTAGAATCATAGAATGGTTTGGGTTGGAAGGGACCTTAAAGGTCATCTAGTTCCAACCCCCCTGCCATGAGCAGGGACACCTTCCACTAGACCAGGTTGCTCAAAGCCTCAGCCAACCTGGCCTTAAACACTTCCAGGGAGGGGGCATCCACAGCTTCCCTAGGCAACCTGTTCCAGTGTCTCACCAATCTCACAGAAAAGTTACTTCATTTACAGCTATGATGGCTTGATATTGTCAAAATTCCTGCATGAGATAACTGAAGATTTTCTTATACTTTATAGCAAATAAGGTTCATATGTTGTTAAATGCATTCTTATTTAAAACTCTGTACTATTTAATATATCTTGAAAAAAATTCCTTTTTTATCTATATTATTGCCTTAAGTAAATATATTTAAAGACCATTGTGAAGCAATTTCTGTGAGATATAAAAGAGAAAATTACACGGAAGTAATTGACATTATAGTACCTGAGCACTCAGGCAGAAATTCTATAAAAAATAAACATATACCACAAGGCCACAATACCTTATCAAAGAGGTATAGCATTGCTGCTCCTTTGTTCTCTTTAAGACTGCATATAACATTCAATTGCCAAGATGGAAATTATGTTTCTTCATTACTTATTGCAGAAGGGTGTCTATAAGCTTTGCTATAATGGTTGATTCCTCTGTGTCAATTCCGTTTCTTAAAGAGATTCAAGTTGCCTCAGAACACTTAGTTTACTAATATGATGCTTAAATCTCATCCACCCACTAGTCACCTTTTCTTCCTAAATCCTTAGGCAAGTGTGATTTTGAGGGTTTTTTTCCACTGCTCTTTTTACAGAAGTGGGCAATATGCATTTAACATTATTGTCACTTAGTGTCAGGTTTGCTGAAGCATAACTTCTGCCTGCTGAAGCATACACAACCTTTAAAGTTCATCTAACAGCTTTTGGAGACTGTTAAAGAGCCACCCTACTTAGCAACAATTTTGCTTAACATCTCACATTTTTCCTTATTTCCTTCCCTGCCACTCCCGATGCTGAATTTCATGGAAATAGTTCTCTCTGTCAGTATTTGAGATAGAATTCTAACCACATAACCAGCATCATGGCTGCAGATAGAAAGGAAGTACATGGCAACTTGCTTTCTTTTGTTAGGAAGGGATAAAAGTTGTGCATATTGTTTAACCAGAGACACTGGTGAATATAATGTTAATTTAAAATAAAAATAAAACCAGCAGTCAATCATTTTACAAGATATACTGAAAATGCAACTTTTCTACTGATAGTTTAGGATTAAATGTTTGAGTAACATCCCCTGTGAACTAAAAAACTAGTTCAGCAACCACCAAAACTGATGGTTTGGTTTCCTCTAGGTCAATGTCCTGTGGTTGATCATCTTTGGCATGTTAGAAGGCACAAGGCACATCAAAGAATATGGAGGACATTTATAAGACATTTCTCCTGTGTGAATTCTCCATTGCTTGGTGAGCTAACACCAGAATTTACTGGGGTACTGCAAAGGTGTCACAGATGCATAAGACCTGACAAAGTTAATTAACCCTCAGACCTTTAGTTTTCTGCCAAATACGGTTGAAACTGGCCAATAGAAAAAAAAAAAAAAAAAAAAAAAAAAAAGCTGAGATTTCTTTTTAGTGGGAGAGTAAGCATGAAAGACAAAGCACAGGTTCACATATAATTTTCCAGAGAAAATGTGATTTAACTCCCCTTCCCCGCATCCACCCACCAATGGCTTAAACCCTGTCCTGGCCACATGCTATTATAGTTAATGTCACTGGTTTTAGAGCTGTTAATGGGCATGAAGATTACAGCTAATTTCTCCTCATACTGTTTGATTTCCATTAGCACACTTTGTCACCAGGCTATACCTAATACAAGGTGCTGAAATCTCTGACAGTAATTCCTCATAATTTTGTCTCATATGGAAATAAGAATGCATCTCCCAGGTGAAGCAATATAACCATTTTCCATGCACCTTGCTAAACACAGTATTAATTTTCAGTTGGCCTAAATAATGTACCCCTTCAACTAAATGCAATTATTTGCAAGTATGCTTGGCAAGTAAGTGCTGCAGACTTTTCTATTTATTTTACTACGTGGAATGTACTTCATCTTCACCTGCTCATATTAAAATATAATCTAACAATATGTTTCCAGCTCTCAAACTGACATTTCATTAATTTTCATAGATATTTGAGCATATTTTAAATGCTAAATTTTTGCACAGTGAATAGAATTTTTCAACTTCTCAGTATTTTTTTTTTTTAACTGTAGCTTTCCTCTATTAGAGCATGTAATGTCATGGAGGCTTGCACTGCTAAAAAATCTTTAATTGTGAAGCAGTAGTGCTCAGATCTTGTGATCTCTGCTGGTAGTACACAACACACAGATATATTTCTATCTCCCTCCAACGGATGAAAACTTACATTTCTGCCAACAAGGACAGATCATATTTTTCAATAAGGCAGTAAGGAAGTGACATGGGCATGGATTAGGAAAGCCCAGAGGGGACAGCGGGGCTGAAACCCCCATGCCAGAGCTCTCCTTGCTTGCTGAACTGAGTGCTGCTCTGGCCTGGCACAAGCAGGCTGGTCTTGTGCCTTGTCCAAAAGAAGGATCTGCAGGAGCGACCAGCTGTGGCTGCTGAGGTGGCCCCAGCTGTGGGTCAGGTCACACCTGAGCAGATCAGCTGAGCAGCTCGACCTTCCTGTGGCTGTGAGAAAAGCTCCAGAAGTGCCTTATAAAGTGGCAGCAGTTTTTCTTAGAAAGAGTAAATTCCCTGATGGCAGTAGATATTAGAAGGAACTAGATGTCTCCTTGTACCACAAGTCTCACTGTACCACCATCCACATTCCCAGACTTGAGGTGAGCATTTGTGCAGATATTGAGTGCATTTTGTAGGGACAAACTCTGATGGTGTCTTTCTGGCTGTCAGAAACAGTGGAAGCCACCCAGTAAATGTCATGTCCAATTCCTGGGGCAGGAAAGGTGTGACTTGGTGTTAGGATGTTACAATAGAGGCAATAAGACTGAAGCTTTTTTGCAGAAAATGATGTATTTGTGGAAAGGCTTGAAAGGAAATATTTAGAGAGATGGATCAGCCAGGAGCATCCTATGTGAGCTTCTAAATGAGAGGTCAGAGGGAGCAGCTGGACACAGAGCGGAGCGGGGATTATTTTTCCCTTGTGTCTCATTATTGCTCCCCTGGGAGTTGCATAGTTTGGTCGGCATCATGGGTTCTAGTTTAAAAGCTGTCTCAGCAAGAAAAGCGTTGTTCGCAAATCTATGATTCTTGGCTATAATAGATCTTATATAAAAACATCATCATCAAAAATCCCAGAATTTCTCTGATATATTCCTGTCATTCTCTATTTAAAACTCTAAATCAGTGTTTCTAAAATTCAATAGCAAAGTTTTGGCAAAGATGCAATGTGAGAACGACAGTTTTCCAAAGCTGATCTTATGCCGTATGCCTATTAAATTGAGGTGCTGTGCTCTATGATGGATTCCCTTAGTACTTACTATACCCATTAAGTTAAGGGAAGGGAAAAATCAAGCTCACAATTCAATCTCAATATTTCATCTGAATATTGCACATTTTTGTGTGTTTTTATTATCAGCCTTTAACTAACTCATTCAAAGCTTGTTTCTGTAACAAATCAAAAATGAAAATGCTTTCAATTATATCATGCATCAGAAATTCATTGACTAAGTAATTATAAGTTTGTTATGAAACAGACCTTATGGGACCTCAGCATGTATTTACTGGAAGTAGAAAGGCTCACATAGTAAAGGAAAATAGACATTTTATCCCAAGGCTTACTATGACAGTAAGCAGAACAAATGGTCAAAATATTCTGACACATTCACAGAATACTAGAGTAATATCTATCTTTTTTTTTTTTTTTTAAGGAATAAATTAATTAGAGCAGTTTATCTTCCCACATCACTATTTTTTCAGTCATCTCAAAAGAAAAAAAAAAGACTTAGAGATTAACTGTAAAATAAATATCTTTTTGCAAATATAAAATAAATATTGTTAAGAGCTTCAACACCTGCATACCTCTCCTGTTTGAGCACTGCCTTTTATGACATATTTTACAAAGAACTTTTGAACACATATATTTTCAAGGACAGGAAGAGTGCTTGTGTGACGTAAAGATCTATAAACATAAAGCCAGCATTGTCTGCCACTAAACACACATATTTCTACTTAGTACACCTAAAAAGTAATCTTACCTGATTTAGTCAAGGAAATTTGCAGTACATTTTTCTCTATTGAGATCAGTCAGAGATATGAATACACACTAGCATGTGCATGGCTTGAATTTCTGGGTGAAAAGTCTTGAAATGGTCATTTTTTTCTGTCTCTTTCACTTTGATTTCATAACAAAAATAGTAATAAACCTATCTAACCTTAAACAAGCCTGAAGTAAATTATTAACATTTTCTTCTTGTGTGCTGCTTCACTGGACTGACCTACAGCTCTGTAGAGGTAAGTCAGCTGATCTGAAAAGCGTTCTTCTCATGCTGACATACGGAGTGTCACCAGCCTCATGACTACAGCCTTTCACAGTCACCCTCAGTGAACCAGTATACACCCCAAAAAGGACGATGAAAAACTGTGCTCTGACACCCTTAGGCTTCAGATTTCTCAGCATCAGTTTGGTTCTTGAGTCAACAAAATCCACATATTTTAGAACCCTTCCATATATTTAAGGAACTTTGAACATATGCACACAATCCTGCCCATGCCTTCCTAGTCTGATGCAACATGAAGCAAAACGGGTCAGCACAAACCACAACAGGGAACAGCTGGGATGAAGAAGGTGCATGTGGACCCACTGGATGACATAGTCCTCCTGGAAATTAACATGAACCTCCACTAGAGATGAATGTAACTCTTTAAATCTTTCCAGAAGAAGCACTCCTCTCATCCTGTCCTACCTAAATATAGTGGGAAAAAAACCCCAATAAACTCAGTAGGAACATAAATACAAGTTGCTGCTTTCATTTCTGTTGATCTGTTGACAGAAAGAGAAAGAGTTACCTTTTTTTTTTTTTTTTTTTTTTTTCATATTTTGTATAGCTCAGACTTGGAGAAGAAATGAAAACTGGTTTACTATGAAAGCAAAATATGATTGCAGTACCGCTTTGCCACCTACACAATGACAAGAACAAGACAAAGCTGCAAATCTATTCCCAAGACAAAGTGGATTCTAAGTAAGAAGGGGCGGGAATAAACAAAAAAAATCTTAATAGGAAGCTGTAAGATACATATGGCTTAAACTATAGCTCTTGATGAAGACACTGGCAGTACAAAAGCTTTTAATGGCATTGCATTGCCTGAAATCCTTGCAATACTCAGCATTGAATTTAGATCTCAGAAAATACATTAAGGATGATTGTGTACTAGCCAGAAAAAGCAAACTGTTCCTTCCTGGCTCTTGATGAATCATGTGAATGATGTGGTAGAACAGATAGTGCACTAATGGCCAATACTTTATGGAAGGCGGGCTTGAGATGACAACTGTACTCCATAATGTGTGTATTTCAGTTCAGGGGATTTTGGGGTAATACAAGGGTCTTAAAAAAAAATCCCTAGACTTTACAGTAAGCACAAGCAGATATTTCTAACTTCATTCCAAAACAGCTGTAATTCTCAATCAGAGTCTTACAATAAAAGAAATAAAACCAGAATAAATAAAAGGAGGAAATACATACATGAGGAAAAATGCAGGTTAAAGTCTAAGGAGATGGGGGTCCAAATAGACTCACTTAAGGAAATCACGTGGTTGTTTTGCAAGTGAACTTCATGAATGATAATGAAGTCAGAGCAGTTATGCCAAAATATAGCTGATTTATCAAAGTAATATATAAAATATTAAATACAATGTAGTATTAGCAATCCTGTATAGTATAATAGAGGACAAAATGGTATACACTGTATGGCTGTTAACATACTGCTGAGATTTGGCTCTGTATATGCTGGGCTACTTTTTTATATCTGAGTAATGACCTATTTAAAACACATAATCTGAAATATTGCATTATCAGATTCAAGAATATTTTATGGAGATTTCTGCTCACCAACTAGGATTAGCTGCTGCCTAACAGTGTGAGAATAATTCAAATTGCATTCATTGCTTCTGTAATTATTTTAAGTGACTTCTAATCAGGATTTAAGGACCATGCCTATACTCTCATTTTTAATTACAAACTGAGGTTTGAAGGATTTAAACTTGACTCAAGTGGCCCTGTTGTATGCAGCTCATGACTCATTCATGCTAGCCCACCAATTATTCCATTGTGGCAAGGGAAGAGAAATCAACCTTTCTTTTTAAAGAGAAATTAGTCACTAAAATAAATCACTCTTGAAATCACAATATCTTAAAATCTACATTATATAACATGATGTTTTTGAAACAAGCCAAAACAACAAATAATTTCAACTAGATCTGCAAGTCAATGCACCTGATAGAGACAAGTTTTCTTTAATGAGTACACATTCTACTGATTAAGAAGCCTCTCTTTAATCCAATTTTCAAGATAGGCTGCCTGGCAGAATTAGTTTTAAATTAAAGCTCTCCAGGAGCTGTATGCTATCAACATTGAATTTGGAAGCCATGAGACTGTGGAAGTTATGTATTTTCCAAAGACAATCTTGGGCAGTGGGTAGGTATAGATGAAAGACAGCTGCTTTTTAAATATGACATATTTCCCTCTAATCTGGATACAGGCGACCAGAGCACATCAAGCCTGTGAGATGGTTTGGTGTGGGGAGGTAAGGCCAGAGGGGAGGTGGCAGGAGGTCACAGCTGTGCCTCTACAGCCCCTCTACAACTGCCGCCGCTCCAGAGCTCCTAGGCCCTTTGCCCAGATCCTGTGGGGCCGCTCGCTCAGAGCTGACAGAGGTGCCCTGCTCGTCAAGGCAGAGCATGAACGCAGCGTATTTCTCTCCTCTCTGATAAGAGCATTCAAGATTCTCATCTAGGTGTTCCTGCTCCCGCAGGGGGATTGGACAAGATGATCTTCCAAGCTCCCTTCCAACCCCAAATATTCTGTGATTCTGTGATTCTGTGAAGACGTCTGAAAGTTATCCCAGCTTCTTGAAAAGCAACGTTTTGTGCAAGTCATCTAATAAAATGTCCTAAGGACTCCTGCTTTTTCTTTTTCCATTCTCTAAATATGCTTTTAGTGTTATACCTTTCCTCAGACGATGATTCATCCAACCAGAAGTTCTTGAATTTGGGGGTAAACATGATCAAATCTGTGGAACTGACTCAAAGCCATTACAAAAATGGAGTGGTCTTGACTTCCCTCTCACCTCATTAGAAAACAAACTGAATTAGAAAGTCCATATAAAGAAGACAGAGTAGTTCCAGGACTTGTCTCCTTGCCTGTGAGTGATTAATGTGTAAAGTCAGCCAAAAAACATTTTTTTCCTGGCAGGTGAAAACAGAGATACTAGGACCAAATTCATCTCCGGTGACAATTCATTAGGCTCAGTAGAGTTACACTAGGACAGCTTTTAACATTGTTTCAAAAACAAAACATAACAGAAACCTCTTTGCTTTTCAATGAATAAATATTGAACAGGTATTTCTGTCTTAATTTACCCAGATTGCTTGAAAGGAAATAATTTGCAAAGCTATGAGACAGTTTCTGTTTATTCAAACAAACAAGGCTTTTATCCTCACACACCTGTGTCTTTTAACCTAGAAAACTAATCAACGGTGTTCTGCTAACGATAAAGTAGTATGTTTTTAACTAATTATGCTGAATGATCTAGCAAAGTGTTTCTGAATAGGAGTATAAAACCCTATCCTATTTAATATGGTAATCAACAGAAGCATAATTTAGAGTCATGTGTTGTAGGAAGCCACTGGAGTACCCCTCCTTCTCTGTGGGACATGGGACCGGGGATCAGAACACTGGGCTTATTTTCTGAGTTCTTTGAAGAAACCCCTCTCACATCCCGATGGGATAAAACTGGCTGCTTGAGCTGTTATGAAGCTTAACTAGTAAGAACCTTACTTTGACAGCCCAGTTGTCTGTGAGCAAACACAAAACATTAAAAATAAGTTTTGGGTGGGGAGTGGCTTACTTACCTCTGCTCTAAAATTAAAATTCTTTGACTGCTATTTTTTCTGTGAGTTATGTGGGTTCCCACTAGTTTTGCTTAGCTTTTGTTTGAGACATAGGGAAGACAGACGTTCTAATAATAGACTTGGTAAAAATCCCAGCCTGGTGTCTCAAAAGCAGACACACTATGGTGAGCAGTTTAAACTCCATTATTCCCAACAGCACCCAGGGTAGAAGTTCTTTTCCATTGCAACAGAAAAATGTCCTCACCAGTTCTATGCTCTTGGGTGGGGATAACATGGGATTTTCTCTTCTTCTTTCTTTAAAGCAAACAATTCAATAGCGCAAAGAAACTGATAACGCCTACAAATCTTACTTTGTATAAACCACCTTTCACCATCTAGACACTCTAGTAAAGCACAAAGAATTACGCAGTTTATGTTAATCTACAATGGGGAATTAGTGAAGGAAAATCATAGCATTTTACAATCATACTCTTATTAGTTCATTTTCACTTTCTGAGGGATTTTCTGTACAGACAGACAAAGCTTTAGGGAGGGAATTCACAAAAACCGGTTGAGACTACCATCCATTCTTTAGTGTTATAAAACAAAATATTGCCTATAAAGTCCTCCTATTCTTACACATGAGTGCAATCCATGGGAAAACTCTCAAGAGATTATTAGAATCTTTTATTTTAAATGGGTTCTTCTCTGATATGAGCAGGCAGGGAAGGCCCAGGACTAATGGGTGGCTGAGAAGGGACTTGTGTTGTATAATTCCCTGGTCTCAGAGGTCACATTGTTACCCTATTTATCCTTTCTCTTGTTTCAAGGTGAACATTCACCAGTTGGCTACTCACACAGGTTACAAAACAAGAAAACTAATATGGCAAAGGATAGTAAAAACAAAAGATTTTTTACTCTCTTGTACATTTAAGGAATATTTTGCCAGTTTTAAATATGCCCCAAAAGTCAAAATGTCAGAATTCCCCTAGTAAAGGTGCAGTTATACAAGTGTTCATGCCAATATAATGTCATACTAGCTCTGTGAAGCACAGCACAAGTAGTATGAAGAACTTGATACCAGCACATTTCTGCACTGTGACTTGTCACAACAGGATTATGTACATACATATACCCCACCAAAATGGTTGCTTAATAAAACTTACCAAGCCTGAAAACTATAGGATGTCTAAAACCAAAAGCATCAGTGCGTCCCACTTTTGTGGTGTTGTCAGGCTATAGTAGGTCAAGACAAGATTCTGTCCTAAGGATGAACTAGAGGATGAAAATTTAACAGGCAGCTTGGCTGCATTTGTACCAATCTTTTTGGTACAGTTTGGTATAGTTTTCTTATTGCCACCACACTAGACTTATTTATTTTAATCTATTTCTTTGTTAAGCTATGGATAGTTTCCCCTAATTTTTGAGAACACTGGACAAAACTTGTTTATATGCAGCAGCTCTGTTGCCCTGTTGGGAAAGTGGAAAAGGCAGCAAGCAAGCTTATCTTCCTACTTACCTTCTAAAATTATTGAGCATTTTTGTTGTTCATGTCATTATAAAGCAATAAAAAGGGGCCTCTTAAAAATATAAAAAAAAAGAAATTAAATTTGAACCTGCTCTCAATCGTGTTAGTTGTAGAATATATGATTTTATTAGCAAATGCATTGTGCCCAGAGAGTTAATTTTGATCCTTTCCAGTTCAGTCTGGAATTAGAAGCAGCAATTTTTGTTGTTGTTGGGTTTTTTTTTTTTTCTTTTTTCCTGGCTGTTCTCACTGGGCTGAACAGTTTCCCTTAGCAGTGAGATGAACCTCTCTGAGGTCGTACCATCCACCAACATCCTGGAGCTGAAAAACAGCAAGATGAATTTAACAGCCTGATGCTATTCTGTTCTGTTTCTTCTGTCTTTCAGGGACAGATCCCAGCTCAGAAGGGCACTTTAATTCAATTTAGATTCTATGCTAGGAACCTTGTATACAACCCTTCCAGCAGTGTTCCTTTATGAAAGTAGGCTGCATCTCAAAGATAACTGGTTGCCATGTAGAAATAAAGTTATTAAGACAACTTTTTTTTTTTTTTTTTTTTTTTTTTTTTTCAAGAGTGTGTGTGTGTGTGCATATGTCTCACTTAGTTACCAATGGTGTAGCCAGGAAGTGGGAAGGAAAGGCATAAATAATTCAATTTCTCTGTCATTTTTGGTCATTAGAAAGAGAAAAAATACCCCATGATTTTTATTAGCAGTTTATTTTTCCCAAGTTCTTCACTCTCTAATTTGAATAAGATACTGTCCTTCCTATACCACACCAGACTCTAGAATTTGTTTTTGAGCACCACTTTCTTTGATGTAATAATTTTAACATCTTTTTGTACCACTTATTAATCCTCTGTTTTTATTTCACCACGGTCTTCCTTACTGTCCCAGACAGACCAAATTCAAACACTACCCAGTATTTTTTCCTGCTCATAAAACATACGTCTACACCATTAGTTAAACCTGAACATCTCTTAAGCCATGCCTAATTGCAATCCTAAGTCTCCTAGCATCATTAATAACCTCCTCTTCTCAGTTTATGAACAGGCACTCTGGAGAAGTCCCACAGGTGAGCTGCTCCAGAGAAACTTCCCCAGTCACAGGGATGGTCGTCTTAGACAGAATTATAAGGAACTGCCACCATTTGAATAATTGATCAGGGAAAAATGCAAATTCTGTATATATTAACTATCCTGTGATGTTTTGCGGTTGTACATTTTTAATTCCAAATCATGGACTTTGCCTTAATCATGTAATTGAACATAATAAATTCATGGGTGTTTTATATTATGAGGAAATAATGTAGACAGCAAAAAAACAGAAAGAGCAAAAGGTGTCTGAAGACTACAGCTGAAAACTATGAAAGAAATATAGAGCAGATGTATTACAAAAAAATAATACAGCTCCAGCTTTTCTATACAAGTGCTAGAGCAGTTTTCCCTTCAGTGCCAAATCCTTCTGGATGATCATCAGCAGAAACATATTGAAACCCTCCCACTTTAAGCATTTTCTATTCTCTACATTGTTTCATTCCCCTCCCCCAAATCTTACAGAACCACATCACTATTCATGTGTATTTATTGATATGGGCTCTGCTAAGTGTTTCCATTTAATTAATTGGTTTGGTTTGTTTCAACACTGATTGACTCAAGTCCCAGTTTCCATTAATCTTCCCTAGTGACCATGACAAAGCTCTCATAAATTTGTCCCACTCACACAAGTGGCAGATCATTTTTCAACTTCATTTAGTGTTACATTGTACAAGAGGAGCTTCTTTTTCCCTTGGCCAGGGACAGCACTTGTTAAACAACTACACAACATTTGAGAACCAAGTGACAGCTTCTGGTTTTCTTAAACCAGGTAACTTCCAAAACAACTTGATACAGAGCGAAGCCTGAACCAGATTGCCAAAAAATAATACAGTTTTGGAACAATTGTATATCCGTGTTTCTCTCTTGCATACATTTAATTGTTATTAGGTAGAAAATGTTTCTCTTATTTTTAGCTGAAATACTACAGTAAATATGTAGAGCTTTTATAGATATTTTTCTTGTAGATTAAAAACAAGAAGTGAGCTGTTCAAGGACACACATAAGGCAATTTCAAAATGAGTTCTCAGAGAGCTGACTGTTGGCCGAACTTCCTAATAAACACAATTTTACAAAACCATTACCAAATGGTGTTTTGAGGCCTGCAGAGCTGAGTGTTATCAACCATTGTAAACACATTTCTGGTGGTCCATTCAGGGGAAACTGTTTCCTCTCCTCCCTTCCACCTACAGGAAGCTGAAGAAGAAAAGATAGAGCAGATGTGTGTATTCACCGTCATGGAAGAGAAATTTGGAGGTAAAGGATAGACAACAGTGTACCGTGGGATGAAGAAACAGTGAAATCCCGTAAGTCAGCTTTTGGGGAAGACTGTGGAGACCTTCTAGAACAGCAAAAGATACCCATGTATATTGGTTTCATATTCTTAAAACTGTCTTTTTGGAGAGAAATTTTACACTGTCAAAAACGGTCAGAACACAGCAGTGGAAATCTGGTTAGAGAGATCATTAGAGACATGATCTGTCATTAGCTAAGCAGTAGATCCTACTCCTAACTGCATCTAGGCTATTTCTTCTTTCATAGGGATAAAGGAAAAGAATAAACAGTCTATGCCCATCAAATTAAATATAAGATATCAAATTTCACTTTCTCCTTGGGAACTTCCACTCTCCTCAGCCCCTGTAAAACTGTAGACAGCTCTGGAGTAAGCTTCCTTTTGGGAAATTGGCTTTATCATCTCACAGAGAGGCTGAGGCAACAGTAGTGTTCGGGCTGATATTGAACAGCAACCCTAGTTTTTCCTGACAGAATTAAAAAGGGAAAATAAGTGGTTTTCTGTGGCATAGGAAGAATTTATCACTTAGCCAGAATGTTTAACTGAGATGACAATGAAAACCCATCCGGTTGTTGGAAGCAGTATGCTGGTAAATAATTTTATTTTGTTCTATTTTTAACTTTGAGAAAAAAATACTGGGTAGGGCAGTTTTCAGACAAAGGTGAAGAATGAAATCTGAATGCTTCAATAAAGCTACAAACACCTGAAAACATCAGGATGATAAGTGTTTTGCAAACTTACTTGGGGAAGGCATTATATACATCTCTGCAGTTCAGAAATACATTATTTCTAGAACAGGCAATCGAAGAAATTGTGTCAAATTTCACAATACTACTAGCAATTATATTTTCCAAGATTATCCCTGGCTGCTTGCTCTTTTCAGATAGCAACACTTTCTTCCTTCAGGCAACTCTGGGCACATCAGGAGGACTGAGAGTTGTTCCTGTGCCAGCAGTACTGCCAGCTGGACCGAAACCTGAGTGTGCCAAGTTTATAGAGTCAGAAAGGACCCAGAGAGCTGCTAGAGGGAGGCTGCTGCTGAAGGGCAGTGTTGTATCTGAAGAGGGAGGAAGAGAGAGAGAAAGAATGAGAGTGGGAAGGGAAGGGAAGGGAAGGGAAGGGAAGGGAAGGGAAGGGAAGGGAAGGGAAGGGAAGGGGAAAAGTCTAATCATATATCAGGTGCTCCCAATTTCATTGCTTAGCTCTAATGAAAATGAATAGCCAGAGACAAATTTTGGCATGTTAATCAAATGAAGATTTTGCTGGTTGGCAATGTTAAGTGCCCTGGATCAAAAATGCATTTGATTTCAGAAGATAAACTTTTTTGGTTTTCCACATCAGCTAGAGTTTAAAAGTTAATCCTTAAGCTTTTTATTAAGTGTTACCTTGTCTACACTGTTCAAATGTTTCTCCACTCCCATTGATACAATCATTTTATTAAAGACTGGATGCTTTTCTTCTCTTTACTGGTCAGATAATATCTCCATAATCCCCAATACCGTCTATGTTGTACACAGTCCCGCTGCTGGTAGCAGAGTTGACTGACTCTCTGCATCACGTGCCTTTTGATCACACAACACAGGAACTTCAAACGTAATGCCAGGAGAAAGGAAGAGAGACATAGTCCAAATGAAAATTAATTTCTCCTACTCAAGTCCAGTCTTTCCCTGAGGCAGAGCAGCATGATAATACAGAGACAAGCTAACCAGAAAAGCTTCCCTTTCCCAGAACCACACAAAGCACAAATACAAAAAGCCCTATGAAGTCATACAGTCCTCTGACCTGTCACTGTAGATTTGTCCTTTACAGTATATTGTATACTCTAGTTTTAACTTACACAACCACTGAAGCAACCGACATTTCCCTTAGGAATTTATTCTGCAATCTACTAGGTCTCATTCTGAGGAAATAAAGGGATAATAATTGCAAAAGCTTGCCATCTGTCAGATTTTAAAAGTCATATATAACAAATTACGTACAAAACTACATTAAAAGGTCATGGAGCATAACACTCCAAAGTTTAGAAATGCAGAAATTAATGCTGGAGTACTCAACCTTATGCACACCTGCATGATAATGTGTTCTCCAGTTAAACAATTACATACTGTTTTTTCCCCTACCTAGTGCTGCCTCATTTAGAGTGGACAGAGATCACTTAATAAGTTGACTGTGACTGCTTTGCCTTTTTCTCATTTTTTAGATTTTGGATTCAGGCACTACATATAAAACAAACTCTTCTGAAGACTAATCTCCTTAAAGGCTTTTCTCTGGTGCTCTTCACAATACCATTTGGATGTTTCACACACACTGTGCTCAGGGCAACCTTGGGAGCAGCCAAGAGTGGTGTTAATTCCATCTGACAGCCAAAGAGCCCAGGCATGGAGTCCTCCCAGTGTTTGGGTGCTCAGTCTGAACCTCTAGAGCCTAAAGGTTCCAAATACTTGGATTTATGCACTACCGTATCCACCCCAAGTGTAGCTGCTACTGCATCAATTACAGTGATGTAGTGCTCCTGGGTATCAAAGCACATATCCAAGGTCAGGCTCTAGAAAACAAGGGATGAAAGCAATGAGAATTGGTGCAAAGCACTGGTTTAATGCTGGATAGACCAACACCCAGACTCCACAGACTCGCCCCAGGCTTCTACAGCTTCATGCTCCCTGTACAATATCTAAGAGCAAGATTCACAGACTTACTGATTCACAAACCCTCAGTGGAACCTATTTCACATTGCATGAAATAAATAGGTAATTGCTGAAAGAGGAACAGAAAAAGCTTGAAATTTGACAGATGGGCATTCATGGACATGTTCTTATGTATGGATAATAGGTGCAAAACCAAGGAAATAAGAGTTCTGATCTTACTTTTGGTGAATGGTTTAACTATTTTAGTCAGAATGGAGCAAATTTAGCAGAAAACAATGAGCTTTTTCAGCCAAAGAATGCTGTTCATTAAAGTCATTACAGTACACTGTCTGGTTAAATAATTTAAGCTAAGTTTCCCACTCCTAAGTGCATGTTCTAGACGCTGGAATTCTGGATAAATACTCATGGCAGTGCCTTTGGCAGTGGCACGCTATGTTGTGCAAGGTTTAATCTAATAGGTAGGCTCTAAAATAAATACCTAATAAAAATAGACAGGCAAAAGAATGGCAATTTGTAAATCTTGACAATATTTAGTTGTAAGATAGATAGGTAGTTATTCAGCACTGTCAAGACTTAAGAGACAGCTATAGTAGGAAAATTACTAACACAGGAGTAGGTATCTGGAGTCCCCTACTGAGGTCCCCCACTAAAGGTGTGGGAAAGAGGCAAAGTTCAACATGATGTTCATGTTAGCCTGTCCTACCCCATTTAGACCTATTGCCTAGCACCCTGTTAATGGTTTAAGTTATATGTTTTTGTGTATGTCTTTGTGTTGTTGCTCCCTGTTTTGTTGAA
The DNA here is from genome assembly GCF_000700745.2 of Antrostomus carolinensis. Lineage (NCBI taxonomy): Eukaryota > Metazoa > Chordata > Aves > Caprimulgiformes > Caprimulgidae > Antrostomus > Antrostomus carolinensis. The sequence goes on from NW_010339059.1 coordinate 92,538, forward strand.
TCAAATTCTCCAGTAATCCCAACTACATAAATAAGAGCTTTAATCCAGATCAGAACTGGTACAAGCTTTTCGCTTCTGATGTAGATATGACAATTTTTGGTCTGAGAACTGAGCCTGTCTATCACAGACAGCAAAAGAAGTGTGTATCAACCAGATATCAATGTGGAACACCACCATAGCGTATTTGTATACCGTAATATGTTGAAACAGATAGGCATTAATCTAACTCCAATGCATATCTGGTGTCAGAGATCTTAGCACAAACTGGGCACTTCTCGGGCCTCTGATTAACTGCAGATCATATTGCCATATCATTATTATTATCTAGTCTAAATAGAGCAAACTGGCATGGGTAGCATATGCAACAAACACATCTACATCCAGCCACCATTGGAAGCAATAGCACTGCAAGAGGCCCTGAGATCTCTGGTCCAACACCAGACTCTATAGAAGGGTGTGCTTTAATGGGAACACAGAATCACAGAATGTTGGGGATTGGAGGGGACCTCAAAAGACCATCTAGTCCAACCCCCCTGCCGGAGCAGGAAACTAAGCGAAATTACACAGGAAGGCGTCCAGGCGGGTCTTGAATGTCTCCAGAGAAGGAGACTCCACAACCTCCCTGGGCAGCCTGTTCCAGGGCTCTGTCACCCTCCCCGTAAAGTAGTTTTTTCTCAAGTTTAAGCGGAACCTCCTGTGTTCCAGCTTACACCCATTGCTCCTTGTCCTATCATTGGGCATCACTGAGAAGAGCCTGGCTCCATCCCCATGACACTCACCCTTTACACATTTATAAACATTGATGAGGTCTCCCCTCAGCCTCCTCTTCTCCAAGCTAAAGAGACCCAGCTCCCTCAGCCTTTCCTCATAAGGGAGATGCTCCACTCCCTTAATCATCTTGGTGGCTCTACGCTGGACTCTCTCAAGCAGTTCCCTGTCCTTCCTGAACTGTGGGGCCCAGAACTGGACACAATATAACAGACTTTGATGCTTTGTTCTCCACCCACTCCAAGCTTGATTCAGTGTGCCCATCGACCTCAACCTGCCTCTGCCCTTCACCTGGTTGCTCCTAAGACACATCTCCTCAGTTCACTAGTCCCAGAAGTGCTCTCATTTCTTATCCTACTCCCAGCCCTTTTGCAAGGCCAGCCGTCATCCACCCTTCTGCACTGCTGCTCGCTGCCACATCTTCTCTTCCCTCATCCAGTAGTCTTGCCAACTAGTCTCATTTTTCCTTTATAGTAGTTCAGTTATACTTTCCTTTTCTTCCACCCTAGGTTTCCAGTTCTCTTCCGAACTCTGTGTCTGTTCCAGTTATCTCCTTTAGCCTCACTCCCCACTCTCGCTGCATGAGGGGTTGATGCTCTCCTGCTGGCACTGAAGCTTCTTTTCAGATGTATTTCTCCTTTTTTCCAATTTCACCAGTTCCTAGATTGCTCTCCAAGCTGCTTGGGGGACCGAAACCACTGACTGCTCTTAGGGGTTCCTGGTCCTGCCTGAAGATACTTAAGTGTCTCTGAGAGGAGCTCCATGTCAAACTCTGGATTTTGCTCCCCAGTCTGACTCATAGTCAAAGTTCCTCACTCTGTCTGCCACCTACCTTTCCAGTGTCTCTGTCTCACCTTGGCCTTGTCCCCTGTGCATTTGAACTGGTTAGCTTAGTCTTGCAAACTGCTGGATCAAGGGGCAGTAAGAAAGCTGGAGAAACACAACGCATCCAGTGTGGGCATGTAGATCATGCACAATCACTGCAACCCAGATACGCAATGGCAGCAAGAACTCCAGCTCCGATCCACACACAGAGAAAACTGACATTTTCAGGGCATTTATATGCTGGAATTTCAAGATGTGTGAGCTGTCTACATTGACTTATCAAATGTGTGTGGGTTTTCATGTATAAAGAAGTTCCTACTCACTAAATGCTAAATCCAACTCCAAGCCAGGAACTGCTAGAGTTTCTAAGCAAAAAAAAAAAAAAAGTTCTGATAACATATATTCTCTCCAAACTTCATCTACAGTAAACTCCCTCTTGAAAAAAGAGAAGTTGTTGGTTTATCAGTGAGCTCCCTCTTGAAAAAAAAAAAAAGTTATTGGTTTATAAGAGCCTTAAACACTCTTCTCAGCATTCTACCAAATTAATCCGCAATAGAAAAAAATAAGTTAAAGGAAAAAACAAACCATGTGTTAATGTCTCCCACTGAGGGTGATCATTTGAATATTGAAACTTGAATACCAAACCAGAGAACTGGATATAAGCAAAAATCTCTTATAAAGTGCTGCAGGAGTAACCTCTTATCTTTTCAACGGACTAGTCAGTAGCATGGGAGTATGATGAACACTCAAAACAGTGGAAATCAATCCAAAGCACAAAAACTGCAAAAGAGAAAATCAAGCCATTATTGCCTTTGTCTCGCTTTACCCCATTCATGTAGATTTAACACACAAGCAATGGCAGATACAAAAGTTCTACCTGAATGAAATGAACTGCATGTAGAAGGCAGTATGTGTGATATACTACATCCACAGACACATTTATTTAGCATTTTTCTACCTCTGTAAGAGATACACTAGGCTATTTTTAAACAGTAATTTCAGTTGTTTCCCTTGTAAATGTTTTTTTTTCACAAGTTTTAATTAAATATAACAAGAAAAATAGCAACTGGGTTAAACAACATGCTGTGAGAGTAAAACTACCCAGTAGTCAAAGAGAAATAATAATGTAAGACGTCAAATGCTAATGACATGCTATGAATGTAATGATCAGCTGATTAGCCATTTAATTTCTCATTTAAAATAAAATTTGCATACCTAACTTATCAATTCAGATTTGACAGTAACATTAAAATTAAATATGTGGTTTGGTATTTCAGTAAATGACAGCCATTGGTTAAATAGCAATAATACTAGCCTTTGGGACAAACATCTAGAGCACATTGCCTAATTCATTTCATTTTCAAATGAACAAAGCTCTGAATGCCCTGCTTTCCTGCAAATATGCCTGGAAGGACTTGTTGTTAACTCTGGAGACAGAAAGATGGTGGCTGCAAAAAATGAGCCCCATTTATTATGTCAAAGCCCAACCTCTCAAGCAGAAGGGTACTGCACAGACAGCACAGCAGCTCCCCAGAGAGCATAAATGCTCTGGGTGTGGTCTGTACAGAGCTGCTCATCAGGCTTGTTAGGCCTCCACGCCCCAGTCTTTCTAGTATCTAATAACTTGTAGGATTACACTCTCAAGAAGTAAATATGAGGTTTAAAGCCTTTTTTAATGAGAAACAACCACCCTTTCCTGAAAATTAATGACTTATGCAGTATTTAATTCATTATTTTTCAGAAAAATGAGCACTATGGGTCACACATCCATGAAATTTAGGTTAATGTCTGTTTTGCTTCTGATGCTGTTGAGTGACTTCAGGGACATCAAGAGTAAAATTTTGGAAAAAAATAGAGATATCTTTTCTGATGCATTTTTCTGTACTGCTAATTAATGCATTGTTGATTAGAACCATGTGTCTGAGATAGCTATACTTTATAACAACTTTTCCATTAGAAATTCCTATTTATAAATCTGGGAAGAGAGACACACTGCCATCCATCATGGATGGATTATCACTCTGCTTTTTAAGTATGGTTGAGAAAAAATAAGGAAAAGTAAAAAACTTCCTTTGTTCTTTTAACCAAGAGAACAGAATTGGGCTTCCCCACAGAAAGGCTACCTTACATTTTCTCTTTGTGACAAAAAGACACCTGCCTGGAATGTTAATTCACAGAGGTGAGAGAAAAGAAAAAGAAAGACCTGGCAGATTGGGACTCTATCTGCTATTGCACATTTGGAATGATGGAAACACAGCCTAAGGAGATGTAGAAACAAGTCATAGTGCAAGCTGCGTGGTGAAATGTGAATGCAGAAATCACAGGGCTATAAGGATTTTCATATAGGGCTGTGGGTTATCATATTATTATCTTTGATAACAGCATGTGTATAAATACATAATGCCCAGATATATGCAAGGATGGAGAAAATATTTTTTGCCCTGTGATGTTTAAGGCTTTTAGTCACTTCTATTGCTACTTACCATGGTTATTTGTCCCATCTGCACAGCAATATGCTGTGCGTCAACTTGTGAAAACTATAGGAGATCACCACCTACATAAATGAGAACATAAATGGGAACATTTATGGACAGAAAAAATAGACTGAAATGTTGCATTAGTTTTGCCTTTATTCCTTACTGAGTTTCACATACCTGTTTTCCCAGAATTTACAGTCTTTCAGCATATAGCACTTTCTGTGCTGTCAGTCTCCCAGGCAGTCTGCAGTTTCAGAGACAAGGTTTGTTGTAAGATTATTTCCTTTCACTTCTTAAGTTCTTAACAAAGAATCTGTCAAACATCACCATATCATAAAAAATTAGTCTGGTGGATGTGAGCATTAAAGTGCTTCAATTTTTCTAGCATATATTTATCTCAAAATGTTGTATATACATTCCATCTGCAGTAAAAGAGAAAATCTGGCTTTGCACAGGCATGGAGGATTAAAGGAAACATTGCAGAATAGAAAGTGAGGCTTCCCAAAGCGTGCAGAGTACCCTGCCCTCTGGCTGTGTTTCCATTAATAGCTGATCTCTGCTTTTGGCAGCAATTAGGAGAATAATTTCATGAAGAAAAGTGCTGTCAGAAAATTGTAAGACTAATATATTTTGAATTACACATTGTTCTTGGAGAATACTACCAAGAACACAAGTTCCTCTCTGTCCTGGTTTTTAGCTGGAACAGAGCTGGGTTTCTTTTTAGGAGTGAGAACAGTGCTGAGTTTTGCTTTCAGCCTGGGACTTGTTATGAGAGAGACACTGATAACATACCAGTGTTTGCGTTTTTGTCACTGAAAGTGAAGGACGTCATGTTTTGTCAGTCTACAAGCACAAGATCTAAGGGGGCGAGGAATATTTAAATTAATAAGCTAAACTGGTGTTTGGGTATGCCAATGGGATATTCCATTGTCCTGGTTTTTGCCAGGTTAGTGAGGGTCTCTTCCTCTTTTGTCTCTCTCTAGCTTTCACTTGGGCTCTCGCTCTTCCAGGATTGCAGTTTCAGTTCAGGATTGTCGCTCCTCCGGGATCGTTATCTGGGAACTGTCCGGGCTTGGTTGGTGGGTGGTGAGCAGTTGCACTGGATATCACTCATTTGTATATTTCATTACTGTTATCATCACCACTATTTTACTATTAGTATTATTTTAAGTTTTCTTTTATTTCTATTATTAAACTGTTCTTATCTCAACCTACAAGCCTCCTTATCCTTGCCTCCCAATCCTCTCCTCTACCCCCTGGGGGTGGGAGGGAAGTGAGTGTATGGCTGTGTTGGCTGCTGGCCAAGGGTTAGCCCAGTGAAACTATCACAATCCCCTCTGAACTAAATGCTGTGGAAAGAATTCAGGGGCATCAATTGGCAAATCTGAAGATTATAGTGACAGAGTGAATGCTGGTCACACATATTTCAACACAAAAGAGAGCTAAATTTGGCAGCTATTATGTCATTTCATTGAAGAATAAGGGAAAAACACGTGCTTTGTTTTTCAGGAATATTCAGATTGTGAAAGTTTGTAGATACTGGCCCTTTGATTAAATTAAAACCCAGTGAGTGCATTCAGACCCTGACAGTGAGATGATGAGCCTGTGTTTCCAGATTTTACTGGCTTAATAAGCAACCAAGTTGTCACCACAGCATAAAAGAACCATGATTACTCCTATTCCATGCTTCCACACCAACACTAGGTCACCTGAAATTGCTGAAGAGTCACTCCATTCATCTTTTCCCCAGCAGCCCTAATGGCACTTTTGGAGCAGGCAGGCAGCATGAGTGACAGCAGCCCTGAAGCTACTTTAATGTGTTTCACAGACACAGGCTGGCATTTGTTACCTGAAGTTCAGGGACATGCGTCAATGTCTTAATGTCTCTTCCTTCTACTTCAAATGTGCTTTAAGCACTGCTCCACTATCCCAGAAAGTCAAGGCCAAACTGCAAGCTATTAGTTACTACCTGGAGCAGGAGCTAGCCACAAGCAGCACAGAGGGAAGAGCTTTGTCTTGGGATTATTTGCCACATCTCTGTGTTCAAAGGATTTTTGCACTGAAAGTGGTTTTTTCCCCTCTATTTGTTAACTAAACTTTTGCTATATAGATCTACCAATGTGACTTTTGTAATAAATAAAAAGCCCACAATGAGTTTTAAAACAAAAAAACAGTTATAATTCTATCTAAGGGAACTTGTATTTCTTGCAATGACAAAAAAATGACACCTTCACATTTATTAGTAATAGCAGTAGCATTGCCATTCCCTGTCAATGCTATCAGATGATTTGCAGAGAGATAAACATAACTGTTGATGAATCCTCACAACAAACAGAGATAGAAACCAGCATCCAGAACGTGACTGATTTCTTTAAGGTACAGTAATGAATCAATGTCATTGCTTCTGTTAGATTTCTGGATCCCTGTTACCAAGGCCTGGAAGGGAGCAGGCCTTTTGTTCTGTAGGAAGATCTGAAATGTTGCAGTGAACTCAGGTTGAAGGACGGAGCATTTCCTTGGTGCATTAACCACAAAACAGAGGATCAACACAGCTACATTCCTTCATAGAGCCAAGGATTTTCATGCTTCCTAGGATAGCCATATTTGCATCAATTAAACTCCTCATGAAAGTTGTAACATTATCTAACCTCCCATTTGTTTATTTATTTATTGTATATATTAATTCAATAGCAGGGAGGGTGAGAATTACTTTCTTGGCCACTGATTTTTCCCCACACATCTCTATGACCACAAGATTCATGTGCTCCCATGTTTTGTTATAAAACTATTGCCTTTTATTTTGATAGCATCCAGCTGGTTGATCATTTTTTAATTTGTCCTGGGGTTTTGGCAATTTTTCTCTGTCTTTTGTTGACATCTGTCATTGCTGATAGCTCACTGACCATGAGTTAGGATGGAGGGAGATGCTACCTCGGACTCAGTGAAAGTGGTCAGGGTTGCATTCCTTAAGTGAGTTGATGGTACTGATAGAAGTGACTTGCAGAGTTATTTCTATGCTATTTTGCAACATAACTACATCTGCTGCAGGCTCACAGGAGGAGGAGGCAGCTCAGGAGATAACGTTGATGGATTAGTGGAATGAGAAACTTGTTCCAAAGACAGCTTTGCTGCTGATCCTGTTTTTCACACTTGAATGAAAAGGAGGTGGGAAAACATTATTCTTCATCACAGCTGCTACAGGTGGGCAAATAGTACATTAGCTTTGGGGGTTGTTATAAACTAGTCCCTGATCAAATATCACCATAATTCTCCTGTCATTATCAGCATACTCCTCAATTTCTATTTCTTCATTTACCTAATCGATCTTATTTTTGTATTTTATCCCAGTTCAGTCCCAGCTCCTCTTTATAATTTGCAGCCATTCTCTTCACTGTTTAAACGACATGTCAAATGCAAAACTACAGGAAAAACAAGGAGCCAAAATGTCAGAGAACCACTGCTCTCCCTGACACCTACAGCACTCTGCCACTCCCCAGTTTGGTGGCAGTGCCTACAATAGCTGTCTTCCTGCACTGTCCTCTGGCTCCTGATTTCTCTTGCATAACCACAATAAGGAACACCCACACAGGACCATCAGTGAGTTCAGCAATGGCAGCAGCAAGCAACTTCTTTACTTCTTATGAAATATTACATTAAAAAAAAACCCCAAACACCTCAAAACTCTAAACCACTACTTGACAGAGGTTTAATTAATTGTTTAGTGTTACATTCCCAAAGACTATTTAAATTTGTTTTGGAGAGAAATTATCTTGCAAAGCCTATTGAGCAGATAGGAAACATTTTGAGAATACGTAAAACAATTTGATTTTAAGGAATTACTGAGTCCTTCCATATTTTAGGGAATCAAATTAATCATAACCTGCTAGTGGCAGATTTAGATATAATAAGGAAGCGTGAATATCACAACAGCTAGATAACTGGCATCTCCTCTATGTCAAACACTTTACTGTTTTCCTTAACACATATTACCCTACCTACCTCTGATGAAGATGAAAAAAATTAATAAAAATATAATTACTGGAGGAACTCTGAGAAATAGATATAAATTGCCAAGACAACAACACATGACTTGCAGCCAGGCTGCAGAAAAGGGAATGACTACAATTGCTGGTTTGAAAACTCTTGTCTAGGTCTTTTGGGTTTCTAACTGTAGGACATATACGAAACTACTGCATGAAAACCACAAACTCTCAGTGACCAGACTATTTACTTTTATAATTGGAGGCACATGTTTTCTTATTCTCTACTGAAGTCTCATATATGAAAGATAAAAGTTAAGATCACAGTTTTGTGAACACATTGTTGTATTCCTTTGAAATCAGCACAGTATGTAAAGCAGAACTTTATCTTCAGGAGTAGCTCAAAGACAAGGGGCAAAGTTAACATAATTTCTCTTGCATCCATCACTTCACTTTCTTTAAAGAGCCAGTTGATGTGCAATGAAAGTGACAAGATTTTAAGAAATTGGAATTTTTTATTATCTTTTTGCTAATTTCCTTTAACTTCTAAGCAATCTCATGCAGAGTCATGAAATTGCATAATAAAGCACCTAAAATACAGCATAAACAGCATGCACCACTCCACTTGACTCTTTCTTTGAAAATAAAGTAAGTTTTCCTTTCTGTTTAAAAAAAGAAAGAAATGCATTTATTCCATTAACTGACTGATATACTAAAGGCTGGAAGTTGCAGTTTAATTTACTTGATAATAAACTTCAGCAGGGGCACAGTATGTAATACTTAAAGAGGAAATTAACATGTCACTTACTGAACAAGATAATATTCACTAGATGTGTGGGTATCTTTTGTATTCATCTCATTCCTTGGCTTTTTCACATCTACTCTCAGCCCTTTCTACCAAGAGAGAAACATGAATGCTTATCCGCAAACACACCTTTGTAGTTCTCATTTCCCATATAAATCAACAACTTGTTACAAGTGACAGAGCTGGCAATATTTTTCATGATCCATGCCCTCAATTAATACCATTCCAGTGGCATCCACGCTAGGATGGATTTCTTCACGCATTTCTTTTAATGGCATCCAGCACCACAAACTCAGGATGTATAAAGTCACACAATGCTTCACCCACTGCTTTCATTTGGTCTTTTGGTGACATTCTCCAAAAATCTCTATTAGCATTTCATGTTTGTTATCCCCTGTAGCATGATTGTCCAAGAGACAGAGGGAAGTTCTTAAGGTTGCTGTTTAGAAACAACTAAATCTGGGAGGGATTCCCAAGTCCTGTCAATGTTCTCCAACTTAAAATGTAGCCTTTTCCCAACCCAGCCTGCCACTGCTTGTTGTGCTCCCTGTGTAGATATTCCCAATGCTGCCACTGAAGCTAAAGGATCAAGGATGAACAGTTCAGTGTCTGCATTGCCAGAAGCCTCCGGTGAACCAGAAGTTTTTCACAGTGTACTAGCTGCAAAACTAAAGACCACAACCACTGAGGTGCTTCCAAATACAACTACATCTAAACAAAACAATATTCAAATATTTTCCTAAAAAATCTTTTAAAACGCTCTTGCAGTTTCAAAACTTTATGGCTCTGTGACTGTTCTCAAGTAGAGTCGTTTGCTGTGGTTGAAATTTGAATTATCTTATTTGCATTAATATCCAGCAATAATTAGCAAAAGAATCCTTAGCATGTGACTTCATCTCTGAACAGTTTTACTGGCTTGGTGATGGCTCTTCTAAATAGACAAAACATTTTTTTCCTAAGACAGCCATAGCTGCAGAGGTCATGTGCATCTCCATCCATAGAAGAGGGAACCAAATTGCGTGCCGCCTTATTCTCAAGGATCTCTGAAACCTTTTTAGGCTAGACTGGCAATTAATTTGTTGAACTGAAATTCATTAAGTGCTCAAATTGCAAACATTCAGCTATTAACAGTATATGAATCATATTTTGCTGCTTTATGCAACAACATAAATTTCCAGTTGAACTCAGTAGGACGAGTCACACTGCCTGAGGGAGTGATTCTTTAACTCAGGGGATTGTGTCAGATTCCTTTAAAACCAATATTCCCCCAAGAGGCCAAAACACTGAGAATGAAGTTAAGCTAAAATGTTGATAAAATGTGAGTTCTGGATTATTTACTGGAGGAATTATTATGTATGTGGTGACCTGTCCTGTTAATTCAGATGTCTAAGTGAGAAGCCTAAAGCTAGTGTGACTGCACACAAATGACACAGTCAGCTGTGATAAACACCTGGGCACATATGGGCATGGGCTGGCATGAGTTTTACACTATCTTCTCCAGATTTGCAAGGGCCAGCAAGAGCTTACTGGATGATGCTAGGACCATGTTGTTGTCCCAGGCTCAGACCCTTCTGTCAGGGCAAATCAGTTCCAGGAGACCCTGCCCTTCACAGAGAAAACACAAATTTCGTTGTGGCTCCCACCTGCTTTCCCTGGACAATTTGCATAGCGGCACTGGGTGCCATCTCTAAGAAAGGCAAGAGGAAGGGTCCAGGAACTTATAGGCCAGCCAGCCTCACCTCAGTCCTTGAGAAGTTCACATAGCCTATCTTTTTGGGATGCATTTCCAAACATGTGAAGAACAAAAAGTGTAAAGTTGTAAATAATATGGATTTATCAGGGGCAAATGATGTTCAGCAAACCTAAGCGCCTCCTTCAAGAAAATGACAAGGGGAGACCTGTGGATTCGATATACCTCAGCTTAAGGAAAGCTTTTGATGCCATACCCCACAGCCTTTTCATTAGGCAGCTGAGGAACTGTGGACTGGAAGAAATGAGGGTTAGATGGGCTGAAAATTGCCTGTACCTCTGAGCTCAAACAGTGTCAATAAGTGGCTCAGCATCTGCTTGGTGGCCAGCAATGAGCAGAGTACACCAAGGGCTGAACTCCTACTCTTATTGTTCGATGTCTTAATCAATGACCTAGGTGATGATCTAGTATGTGCCACCTGCCAAATTACCAGTGATGCTGAATTAGAGGGAGAGACTTGCATAATGAATGGAAGAAATTAAATCCACAGGGACTTCAATAAACTTGAGAAATGGGCCAACAGAAACCTCACATCCAAAAAGAAGAGCAAATTTCTGCTCTTGGGTCAGTGTAAGCTCACATATACTGTGAGTTGCAGTACTGCTGAAAAGAAAAGTAATTATGACCTCTAGGTTGAGTATGCTCTCTCAGTGTCAATAAGCTGCATATCAGGATGCGCTCAGAGAAGTTGCCCAAAATATATGGAGAATTTGTTATTCCCCCCTGTCTTGAGCTGATGAGGCTGCACTTGGGAAAGGGAATCTAGTTTTGGACCACCTACTAGAGACATTCATAGATGTGGGCCACAAGGAAATGTTGAGAGGTCCTTAGTCTGCTGAAGAGTCTAAGGGTTGCTCTAATAGCAGGCAACAACTACTTGAAGGGTAGTAAAAAAAAGGACTTAGGGAGGTTAAGATGATCATTAGGAAAATCTTTTCACTATGAGGAAAAACTTTGCAGTGCAGCCCTGTGCCAAACTGTGCAGGTAAACTCTGAAATCTCCATCTTTTGAGGTTTTCGAGATGCAGTTACACAAAGCCACAGTTGACCGAACCTAGTGTTGGCAACAGTGTTGCCTTTTTGGGAGAAAAGCTGGACTAAATTACCTCCAAAGGTCCTTTTGAAAACCTTCTGTGACGAGCAGTTTTATGTTTACCCTCCATTATTCTACACTGACTAGGTATTTCTGAATCTACACTATGAATTCCTGTGACTCCACAGAATTTGAAGATTAATAGCTTGGAAAATACCTTTTCTGTGGCTGTTTGGGAATCCCTAGCTCTGTCTCCTTTGCGTGCAGAATGCATATATTACTAAGACCTACCTCCTGTGTTATGAACTGTAGCTGTCAATGCAGTTTTGTATTTTTGAATTAAGATTACACAGCCCAATTACTGGAATATCCTATATTTCAGAAGTTTGGCCTTTCAACTTAAGTATGGCATACCTTTCTATAACAAAACCAGCATTTATCATCAGGAGCGTTTGAAACGCATACCTCCAGAACAGACATCTTACAGCATACTAGCTCATAAGTAGATGATAAAGGAAAAGATTGTTGCTCCAAGGGATGGCACAGAACACTGAAGCCCAACAAAGAGTTACTTTGGGTTTCTCCCACACTTAATACCCATACACAGAGAGGAAGTGAGGGATGTGGAAACCTCTCCCCGGTGACTTTTGCCATTGTCACATCACAGGAGTGAGGCTGGTCCCAACTGTAATTCCAGAGAGCTCCGTACATTTTTCTCCATCCACTAGAATATATGGGGATGCAAAGGGTGACCCAGAAGAGATGAGATAGTGGCACTACAGATCTGTTTTGAGTTCAGAGAGATGGTAGGACACAGTAGGTTTGTTTCTTCCATAATCTCTTCCATAACAGCCACTTCTGCAAGAAGTAACCAGGCACTGGTGATGCAGCTGGTGCCAGAGACACCGATCAAGCTAGTGAGCCAGCCTCTGCAGAACATTTGTAGATATTCATTAATTTTAACACACTGCAGAATCTTCCCAACCAATACACATTACTGAAGGCAATTAATTATTTTAAATAACTCTTACTTCAGCCAAATCTGAATACAATTTCACTGGTCAAGAATAATATATATCCATAAGGATTAGAACTTTCAAGTTCTAAAAGTTTCTGTGAAAAAAGCCAAGCAAAAACAAAACCAATAAACAAACAAAACTAACCCAAAATCAAAACCAAAACAAAAAAATACCAACCAAACAAAAAACTCCACACTCACCAAAAAGAAAAAAAAAAAAAAAGAAAAAGGAAGAAAACACTGGAAAACTTAAACATAACATCACTAAAATATCCTTAACTGATTCAGGTTGTAAATTGATAAAGAAAAACAACATGTGATAGAAAAATGCCTTACTCTCAGAAAGTTTTATTTTGAAGACAAGAACATACAGGGTTTTTTTAATTAAAACCAGGTGCTCCCTTTCTGTGTTAATGCCAGGAAAACTGCAGAATTTGGCACAAAAATAACAGAAATACGGTCAAAGAGAAAATATGCTTTAATTATCGTACCTCCTTAAAAGCTGTATTTCCAAGCCACCAGGAAGCTCTGTTTACGGATTTGTTTGCTTGTCTTTTATTTGATGAGCCTTCACCCATCCTACTTCATTATTCTCACTCTTTAAACCTGCATCTGAGATAACTAGGAAATTAACTGCCTGCGTGCCTGTGGGTGTTCACTGAGGGCGTTTGCAATTTGACTCATACAATTTCTCTTGGTGTTGCAGAGACCATTGTAAAACTACCTATTCAGGCTGCAAAGTAAAGCACGAAGAAGTTAGTGGAAAATAGCACTGATAATTTAACTAGAGAGTCTGTCATGCTGTGTGTGCATGCAGAAGAGGCAAGAGGGAGAGGCGAGGGGTTTGAAAGTCCACAGACATTAGCTCAGTCTGCCTATCTCCTTGCCTCTTTTTTCTCCCAGGTCCTATCTCCTCATGTCCATCTCCAGACTGCTGTTCACTCTGCAAGACCACCTTCTTTGTTAATCCGTTTGCCCGTGTCATGTAGCAGAGAACATTTGTATAAACTATTAACACTTGTAGAAGAAATTATATGCGACTGACTGTTACCAGGTAGGAGATTTGGGTTATGGCTCATCTAAAGCCATTTTCCAAGTGACATTGCTTTGGGCTCACCTCGTGAGCTGTGGGTAAAGGATTGTGAATGGTAGTAGCTACACTCTTCATCACCACTCAAGGCACAGACAGAGGAACAGACACTGGTCCATCTCTTCATCTGCCTCTTCAACCATATGCCCATGCCCTTGTTGCACTTCCTCAGATCTCCCATTTCCCACCTCTCCCTGCCCCGCTTTACCTGATGAGCAGATAAAGAGGTTTATTCCCTGTATTCACTTGAATCTCTGTGGTCCCTTTTATCCACCCTGATGATCCTGCAGGCCTCAAACCACCCTTACAGTCTAACAGTCTGGTTGAGCAGGGGAAGTTACGGAACTTGCCACGTACCCTCCACAGTTGTAATTCCCAACCTGAATTCTCAAAGATGAAAGAAGTATTGCTGTGTTAACAGCCTCGTGAGGGTTAATATCAGGGTGTAACTGCTGCCAGTTATTTATACATATTGCAATCCATATTGTTAGAGAACTAGCATGAACTTTAACATTCACATCCCTCAAAGCATTTGGCTTAAATGGATACTTCATTTCCCCAAGTAAAAAGCAAGCTGAGGCTTGATTGTTAAGTCCCTCTCTCTTCAGTGAATCCTACAGTAGGAATTATGAATCTTCAATCTCTTTTCTCCTGAACAAAGCTGTTGCGGTATTATTTATAGAGTAAGGCTCTGAATAGAACTACGGCTAATAGCTAATATGTTCTCAACACCCCACACAATTGTGTCAGACTCCTCAGGGATAAAATTTCCACTTTTGATGCTTTTTGGAAGAGATGGATTTTCTTTTGCCATAGAAATTACAAGCCTAAATATATTGTTAGTGACTCTAACCATGAACTTTCTGTAGACGACCCTATTTTTCTGGAAATCACACCAGCATCCTCTCCTAGCTCATTCTCTAAAATGTAATAATACTGATCAGAATGGCTGAAATCTTAATCTGGTGCTCTCTGCAGAAATATCTACAGTGACATGATTAATGTATTGTCTTCTCCAAGCATGCATTTTGTTTCCCTCTTTACAGCATGTTGGCCTATATAGAGCCCAGACAGTTCTATTGAGCAATGTTCTAGTTCTCCTCTACTATTTCCATTAACAGCTGGACTCTGTCCTTTCCTACCTTATTGCTGAAAGAGCTTAGGAAAATCTGGCAGGTTCCTTGACATGCAGCTAGGTTTTTTTAATTCTTCATTACAGTTTAAAAATCCCTACTGGGCAATGAATTTTTTAATCATTCCAACTCAAGCAAGCCAAGGAGTCTATTATATTAATGGCATCTTTCATTGCTTTAAAATTCAAAAGGGGCAATTTAAGAATAACGGAGAGGGAATAAGCCCAGCAGCCAAGGCAATGAATGACACACTGCTTTGCACAGAGCCCAGTTTCAACCCTGAGCACTGTAACTTCCTGTGGCTGAAACTACTGCCACAGCTGAAAATTCAGTGCCTCAGAAAGAATAGACTTTTTCTTGTCCATAACTGACAGTATCTGCCCAGTAAAAGAAATGGCAGGTTCTGGGGGTGCCTACTTATGATTAGCATTCATTTTGCCACTATTGTGCTACTGCAGAGCTTGAGTAAATGCTCCAGGCACAAGAGATAAATGATTTGGAGGGTTTCCTAAAGAGAAAAAAGTTAGAGGATATTATTAAGAGACCTCTCCTCCCTCTAAACAAATACTCTCAACAGCAGTAATTATATTTTTCAATAAAGTAAGATACATCAGTCAGAGACTAAAATATGGTCATAATAACTGTAATAAAGTGGTGAATGCCATCTCAAATGATTCATAGAAATGGCAACAATTTCAATTTTATCTAAATTGTGTAAACATATAGTAGTAGCCCCCCAAAATCTCAACCCTCAATTCAAAAACATACACAGAAAAATCTCAAATCTATCAGTGATTTTCCACTGCACTAGAGACTCTGAGGAATCTGTCTATGCAATCTTAATTAATTTTGTTTGATTTTATGAACTCTATTTATTACTGTGACCTTTGCTTTCCTTTAAAACTTTCTTTTTTATGGTAGAAAAAGGCAGTATCTTTGAATCTGAAACAGGAACATCAAAGACTGTCATCAAAGAGACAGGCTCTTCAAGAAGAACAAAAAGAGACGAATCACCAACCACATCAGAGGGCTGAACTGAGCAAGTGAAGGACTGGAAAGACATTCTCTCCCCAAGGATGTTGAAAAGCATCCCAGCAATGGTGATGATACAAGAGGGAGGAGTTTGCTGTCAGATATTGTTGGGTTTTGCACACATCTGTAAATCTCAGTTTTCTGTAAGCAAAGCTACTGCAAGTTTTTCTGCTTTAGCAAAGCAGACTAGTTTGTGCCTTTTATTTGATCAAAGAATTAAACCAAAGACCTTAGAAAGGTTAGTTCTGAGTAGTGCATGCAATGGTTTTGCAGTTATCCTGCAGTAGTGTCAGGTCCAGCACTAATATTGAGGGAATGGTCTGTAGCCTTCCAGAAATCACAGAATCACAGAATATTAGGGATTGGAAGGGACCTCAAAAGATCATCTAGTCCAATCCCCCTGCCGGAGCAGGAACACCTAAACGAGATTACACAGGAAGGCGTCCAAACAGATAGGGGTCACTGGAAATCAACACCTTTTTTCCCCTTTGAAAGTGTGCCTCACATGCCAAAACTAGATGTTGTGTCTATGCTTCTGCCCTCATCATATGGAATTCACCATGTGCCTGTTGTCCTTTGGCAAAACAAGGTCATATTCCATAATCTTCATATATACTATATACTTATATATATATACACTATTAATACATTCATATTCCATACAGCTTCATTTCAGAGTGCTTTTTCCTGTCAGTGAGAAAAATATGCTTTGTTTTCTAGCAAAACTTAAAACTTTTAATAGGCCAGCAGGTGACTATCACTTTCAGTCTTTACTGGCCTAGGCTCGATTGTGACCAACAATACAGTTCAGAAAAGGTTCTAAAATTCTGCACCCATTCCAATTGCTCTCCCCTCTTTTGCTGTTTCTATTTCAGCTTCTGCTTCTTTTTTTCCAAACTAGCTATAGATTTCCTTCTCTCACCCTAGATAGCTGACCAGATATAATATAAATCATTCATTGCAACACCAAAAATACCCCCAAATCCAAACCATACAAAATCTAACAGAAATAATCACATGTTCATTCTGTCATTTCCCAAGATCTGAGTCATGGGATACAGAAATGCTCTCTCCCTTATCTGTTGTGTTGTATTTATGTTCACCTCCCTAGTTCTTGAATCTTGCCCACCTTCATTGTTCCTTTCTCTCCAGTGTCTACCTCTGTCATCACTCCTAAAGATGCTTCCCATTGTCTTTTACCACTAAACTGAAGCTTCCTCATTCTTTTCTCCTTAATTCCTCCTCCCTTCAAGTAACTTCCCACTCTCATTTGCATTCCATTACAGATCTTCTGTTTCAAATTAATTGTTCTCAGTTCTAGCTCTCACCATTGTTCTCTGCTTTGTCTTCTCTGCACATCTCCGACTCCCAGTTCCTCATCCCTCTATGTTTTGGTCCAACATCTTCCCATTGATGATAATGGCCAGGGATGTCAAGG
Source organism: Antrostomus carolinensis (assembly GCF_000700745.2). Lineage (NCBI taxonomy): Eukaryota > Metazoa > Chordata > Aves > Caprimulgiformes > Caprimulgidae > Antrostomus > Antrostomus carolinensis. The sequence continues at coordinate 109,887 of NW_010339059.1, forward strand.
GCAACAAGAAAAGTTTCTACAGGTATGTTGGGGAAAAAAGGAAAAATAAGGAAAACGTGGGCCCTCTCCGGAAGGCAATGGGAGATCTGGTCACCCGGGACATTGAGAAGGCTGAGGTGCTCAATGACTTCTTTGCCTCAGTCTTTATGGGCAAGGGGTTGTGCCACACTGCCCAAGTCCTAGAAAGCAAAAGAAAAGTCCAGGAGAGTGATAAACCACCCACTGTAGGAGAAGACCAGGTTCGGGAGCACCTAAGGAACCTGAAGGTGCACAGGTCCATGGGACCCGATGGAATGCATCCGCGTGTCCTGAGAGAACTGGCAGATGAAGTTGCAA
>NW_010339060.1:0-71039 GCF_000700745.2 Antrostomus carolinensis
ATCTGGAGTATTGTGTGCAGTTCTGGGCTCCCCTATTCAGGAGAGACAGGGAACTTCTGGAGAGAGTCCAGTGGAGGGCCACAAAGATGATTAAGGGGCTGAAGCATCTTTCTTACAAGGAAAGACTGAGAGAGCTGGGTCTGTTTAGCCTGGAGAAGAGAATGTTTATAAATGTCTAAAGGGCGGGTGTCAAGAGGATGGGGCCAGACTCTTTTCAGTGGTGGCCAGTGATAGGACAAGGGGCAACGGGCACAAACTGGAACACAGGAGGTTCTGCTTAAACATGAGAAAAAACTTCTTTACAGTGAGGGTGACAGACACTGGGACAGGCTGCCCAGGGAGGTTGTGGAGTCTCCATCTCTGGAGATGTTCAAAACCCGCCTGGATGCTTTCCTGTGCAACCTGTTGTAGGGAGCCTGCTTTGGCAGGAGGGGTGGACTAGATGATCTCCAGAGGTCCCTTCCAACCCTGACCATTCTGTGATTCTATGAAGGGTTGTTGTCATTTAAGCTGGCAACCTCCAAGATGAACATCCTCCAATATGATGGAAGTTACCAAAGCACAACAGAAGGAAAGAGACCATGTCATCCTTTTTGTTTTTTTTCTGTCCCTTTTGCTTTTCTGTCTGGATGAGTGGGCTCTCACACAGATAGAACTACAGAAATACAATCTCACTCTTTATGAAGGATAAGAACAGGAGTGGGGGAAAAAAAAGATTTATTGTCCCTAAGGTTGGTTTTTATTTTGTGTGTCAGGATTTTCCTGGTACAAAGGCATGTTAATGATATGTCTTACCCCCAAAATATATTTCAGAGCATATCTAGAGGTATTTAAAATTCTTGAGCTAATCAAGTAGAATAAAAATGAATAAACAGCACTGGTGAAAAGATTAGGTTGAATTCACCAAGAAACTGTCCTGTTGTAACGAATCAAATTACTTTAAGGATCTGTTAAAATCTAGAAATATATATATATATATATATTTTACAGAGAAGGAAACTGATAGTTACAAGGTAAGTTTAAAAATTAGCCAGGTAGAAGAGCTGAGGCTGCACCTGCATGAGCAGCTGAGCTGACCAAACAGCTCACAGCCTCTGAAAACGAGAGGTCTCACCCCTCCGCTCTCCTGCCTTGTTTCCATCCGCACTGCCCTGCCCCTTCCTTGAAGGTTACTCTGATACCCAGGAGACCTCTCCCTTGGCAGGACCCAGTTCCTGACTGGCTCCTCTTTACAGGCAGCTTTTTGTCAAGTTGAAGATGACACTGTCACAGTGATGGCAGTGGTCAGATGAGCACTGGAGCTGCTGTAGGAGTGCAGCTCTGAAGTGAGGGAAAGGGGACATCACCATTCCCACAGCGGTGATCTGTTAGATCAAATCATGCTGTCTTGCATGGCTGTGTACTGTGCTGCAGGATAAAATCAATAATTAAAGCATTTATGTTAATATCAAACCTGATACAGAAATAAACTGCTCTGACAAAATTGCTTCTCCTTTGAAATCAGGTGTTGGAAGTCTGATTTGAACATTAAAAGAAACAAGTAATGAACCAGTCTATATTTTTAAGTGTTATTTCTCTTTTGCCCAGACTAGGTGTTCTGCAAGATGGTATTTTTTTTCTTTGAGGTGTCTAATTTGTTAGTGAAGATGTAAAAGTCTGACATGCAAAAAGCTGGCTTTAAAGGAGATGATCAGGAAGCTGACAGAGCTACAACCCTGCAACCACGGTGCTCATTAGAGGCTGTGTAACCCATTTTAAGATAAAATGGATAATGGATAAATGCTGAGGGAATATCCAGCTTTCTGCTTCATCTGTATCTGAAATAATTGTTTTAAAGGGGACTTGGTTCTTTCATTGCAGCTGGTCTGTGTGGGCTGTAGCACACCTCTGATTAGATCAACTGTGTGGAAAGAGAATTGCTATGCCTTACCCAGCAGGGTTGTGGTCACTGAGGATACCCACTGCGGCAGTAAGGAGTAGGGAATGTGAAACTGGGCAAACTGGACTGCACTGCAAAGTGCCTTTACTTACCAGACACAACAATGTGCTGGCTGATATGGGGTTCATGCAAAGTCCGTACACAGCCGCATCCTGTAGTTCATGGCTTAGAAGGGAAAGATCTGGGATGGTCGCGGTTGAATGTAGGTGGGGAGTTGACAGCATGACGTGTCACGTTACCGATTTTGACATAGGTGGACAGGCCACCTTTAATTAACCTGAAAAAGAAACATATAACAAACTGGTTCATAACTACATAGTAGTAGCTGTGTTGAACGTATTTTTAATCTGTTTTCATCAGTTTGTTTTTCATTGATTTTCCCCAAAGGAAAAAAGAGCAAACAGAAAACAACAACAACAAAAAAGGTTTGTTTCAAACCAGTCAGTAATTTTTCCAAAGCTTGACTTGGAGAGATCTTACACAAAGAAACAGGGAGTAACAGCTTTGACTTCTAGATTTTGTCACAGTCTTTCCATTTGCCATTATGCTATACATATATTTGTTCTACCATGCTGCTGTAGGTTTTCAGTAAAAAGTTGCATTTTGGATAAAGTATAGACTGCAGTTCAGGCAAAGTTGGTTGCTTTTGGGGGGAGAAATAAAATTGTGTTTCTCTCCTGCACTGCTGTTTCATTGTTTGAGAATTCTTGTAGAACTCACATAGCCAAATTAGATGCAAAGCTAATTTCAGTTAAAAGGATTTGTGCATTCAACATGTGCAAATGGTGAACATGAAGTGCTGAATTATTGCTCAAAAATTATCCTTAAAAAGAGGAATGATATTTTATAACCTGCAAAGTTGATTTTTTATTTTGTCTTTTACAAATTTCAGAAAATCTTGCTATTAGCTGGAGTTGGATTTTTATTCTAGAAAGGTCTTAGGTTCTTACTGCTCTCGTATTAAGTTATGTGTATCTTTTCTCATTTTGTAAAAGTGTGTCTGTGTCAATATCGTATTTAGGGCTATTTTATGAAAACTAAACAGAAATTTTTCTTACCAGCAGCTGACATAAATCATGCCCTGCCTGCCCTCCTGTTCCCCCCTCCCCCAGTAACCTTTAATGCTAAACAATGTTCCAAAAAGAAAATTTATTAGATCACCTATTTAGATTCTCTGACATCATTCTGTCATGGCAATGAAGTGATTTACGTGGAAAAATATATTACCTCTGCTTTTACACAAAATGAGTTCATGAAGATTAATGGTTTTACTGCAAGGGCGAGGGAAACTGGAAATGGCCGGCCTTTTTGAAGTGAAACATGACCTATGCTCAGTTTTCCTCCTTATTTTCTTCACTTATTGTAAAATGGTTTTGAGTAAATTAAAATGCACAAATTATGCCTTTAACTGAAGTAAGCCATAAACGCAGGGTATCCATGGTAACATCACCACATAAACTGGGACTAGAGAAAAGGGAGAAAGCAATTAGCTTGAAGCACAGAGTCTAAACTGTCGTGACGGTAGGGGACCCAGATCATATATTCCATGAGTAGTTGTCACTGAGGCAGTGAGATGTTTTGTCTGGGGAAGAGCAGGCTAAAGGGTGATCACCTCCAGCTGTCCCTCCTGGTCAGCATTTCTGTGATACCACTGACTTCGGGCAGAGGACTGAGCATACAGAATGGTCATGCAAATGGCAAAATAGTATTTTAACAAGAGAGCAAAGAGCAAATCATCCTTTCTGATACAAGCCTTAAAATGACACTTGAAACATTTCCTTTAGCTTCATACAGAGCTGTCTTTTTCTTCAGATGTCATATAAATAACAAGTCATGCACAAAGGTCTAAACGAGGATGAGACGATGATGCAGAGTAAGAACTCTGAAATATTTTCTTTACATATGCTAACTGAACTAAAACCCAAAGGCCACTAAGGCAGTAGCTGTTCAACTATGGAAATACTTAAATTTGGGGAAAATGTAAATAGTGGCATTTTTTTCCAGAGGGCTTATGGAACAAATTCAGTCTGATAAAAAGAAGGCAAAGGTTGAGGTGAACCCTGCTGGCAACTTAATCTGCATAGAAACTTTGCATCAAGTCACAGGATGTAGTATTTGGAAATGAGTAGAGAACAATTTCCATATGACAGATGGGACCCCAGATTCTGACCAGGGGGACGGTTAATCGCAGCCTGTGATGAATGCTGGGGCTCAGAGCAGTGGTCTGTGGCCTCAGTGGAGCTGTGATGCACAGCCGGTCAGTGTGTTGAAATGTGGAAAACGAACTATTGGGGAAAATGAAAACTGGATGAATTTACAGTCATGGTTTGTCCTTAGTGACACTGACTGGACAACTGTCTTTGAGGGCACACTTGGCAATGGAAAATCACTTGCTATTGGATTCTGTGCCTGAAAACCATTTGCAAGTAAAAGCAAAAGTGTAAAGTAGCAATTAAAAATACACTTAAGCAAGTCATGCTAACATTTTTAACAAGACAGCAGTATCACAACAAGCATTTTAACTATGTTATTTTTATTCAGATGATTAATCCATGTCTTGCATGAGGCATACGTTGAATTTAGCATTCTGCTGCAGTTGTCTATATGCAATCTTGAAATTTCAGCACCATCCTTCATTGATTTCTGCTAGCAGTACAGGCTCTTGAGAGCTCTTCAAGATAGAACCATCTTTTCTGAATTACACAGTTGTTTATCAGGAGCCATGTATTGTTGTTCTCCTATTCTTTGTTTAAATGGCTTGGCTTCTCCTCTGATACAGGTTATTGATGTTCAGTTCCCTGCTGTGTGTCATTTGTTCATCTGGCTATTTGTTTTCTAACATGAATGATTTCCTTGGAGGAACAGCTAGAAAAGAGCGGAAGGAGGTTTAACACGTCAGTGGGCACTGCAGATACAAAAGGGTATTTTGTTCTCTGGAGCACCTCTGCTTCAGTCTCCATTTGCTGTCATCAACAGCAATTGTTTGTGACCGAGTGTATATTTAAGTGGGGTTTTTTTTGTTTATTTTATTTTTTTTCTTTAAAGTAGAGTGAAATCTGTATGGAGCTAAATAATCACTTGGATGTAATTTCCAGCCTTGTCTTCCCTTGTTCTATCCTATGGATCGGGTGGTCTCTATTAGACCCTTCACGTTAGGAATATTTAAAGCCTCTGAGGGAGCTATGTGACAGCAGGTGTTTCAGTGTCTGTGTGACCTGCCTGCACAGTTTAGCCACCATGAGGCAGATGGGAGATGTGTTGAATTGAATCTGGAAGAATTTTTAGGGCTTTTGTAATGCTCTGGGACTTATCCAGAATCCCACATGCTATGGCAAAATTCAGCCAGCCAGATGATTGCATGATTTCTCTTGTGACTGCTGCTGAGCTGGAGACCAGCCCCTGTGGATTTCATAGATCACACCAAGTACCAGTTTAAGCTGCCTCAAAATCCAGTTGAGGTTTACCCAGTGACAACTTGGTAGTGGAGAGGATGGGTCCTGTTGGCAGACATCTTTTTTTTTCTTCCAGCAATCCTGCTGTTGGCTCTTTGGTTTTGGTTTGCCATGTCACCTCCATTTGCTCTCAAATCATTGCTATGGTGCATTGCCAGCAGACCTTTGCACGGTTTTCACGGCCAGGATGGAGGCTGGGATTGGCATTGCACAGCACCGTTCCCAGCCAGCGCGCGCAGGGATCTGGCTTCCCTGACGTCAGAACGCCAGTGCTTGGCTAGGCTGGGCACACATATGTCATGACAATGGCCTTGTTACATCCTAAATTAACCACGCTGGTACCCCTCTGCAGTGTTACAGGGTTGCTGACATATTCTAGGCTTGGAATTGTGCTGTGCTAGGTAGGCTTCAGCTAAGGCTGCTGTACAGCTGCTTGGCATCTAACTCATGGCCACCTTCTTACAAGCTGCTTATTGTAGAAATAAGCATATTATTATTACCAGGGGTTTCAAACAAAACTAATTTAGGTAAGGGCAAAGGTTTTCTGTGGCTGAAAACTTACAGTTTCAAGGTGAAAGAACAGACTTCTGGAGACAACCAAACCATTGTTTAGGAGAAGGTTGCAAGACATTTTCTGTTGGTATTCTTTTTCTGAATCACACACTTGTTTAAATATCTGAAAGGAAATAGAAAAGATGGGAAAAAAAATCACATTTTGCTTTTTCCATTTGCTCTCCTGATAAATGAGCAAGTGCTTAATGAAGCAACAGAAGCAGTCATCGATAATGGCAAATGGATTTTTTTAATATGAGATTTTAATTTGCTTTAATTTTCTAGTTGTGGGGGTTGCTTTATTTTTAAGATGTGTTATGTTTGCTATTGGGGGACTGGGATGTGTTTGCTTTCTACCCATAGTGCTTTATGCAAAGAGTTTATGAACTACTGAAGGCTTCATGCAGGTCTGTGGATGTGGGTCTGTAAGTGAGGAAGAGAACGATAAATGGAGGTGCTCAACAAGTACATTTAATAAAAAAAATGCATCAAGTGGTTAAGGTGGAAGCATGGAGCACAACAGTGGCGACATGAGAGTGGCTGCAGGTTTTTACATGCAGTAACACAATATGCTTGAGAAGCATGTTCCTCATGTAAAAGCATGTCTGACTTGTTGCTCTGGCAACCTTAGTACATCAACCTGCTCAGTGTTTTTGCAAATATACATTTATATTTGGTTTATGTATAATTTTGGGCATTACTCTCAAGGTTTAACTTCTGTTGTAAGCAAGTCTCACCAGTTACCTCGTTTCTAAATGCCTCTGAGGGACAATAACATGCCTTTTCTTACTCCCAGGAGTTTTTCTTAAGGCTCTGCTTGCACTGGTTCCTAAGATTAACGCAGCTATCTCCCCATCAGAAGCAGGGCTGCTGAACACCCTGATAAAGAACCTGCTTCTTTCTATTCTGGACTTTTAACTAAACAACCTTAAATACAAGATTTTGCTGTCTGAATTACAGATATGTTACCAACCCTAGCATTAATGCTATCTAGATATCTGATGATACTGTATTATTAAATGATGCAGATATTATATAGGCACTCTCAATGTAAAGGGTAAGTGGCATTAATACATCTGAAGAACTAAGTGAACCAGGTTATCACTTTTCAAGAACCAAAAAGTTGCTCCTGAGGCAAGAAGCATAGAAAAAAAGATTTGCAGCCTGCAGAGATGGCAGGTCCCAATATACAGAACTCTTTCAATCAAGATGGAGCATTGCGGTTTGGGATTTGTTTTCTCTGAGCCTTTATTAAAAATAGAGGCAGCGGTGAGATTATTTTAGAGCTCTACTACAGTAATTCACTGGGTAGATATTGCATTTTCTGCACTCGTGTTCTAGGAGAATAAAACAACGGCAAAAACAAAATCTCTGGAGAACAAAATGGTTTTACCTGTGATTTGTTTTAGTAATTGTGGAACATTTACCCCCATGCAGCCTCCTGTATTTCAGAAAGCTCATGTTCTGATACAAACACCTGCACATTCCACCTAATGTTGTCACTATCTGCGGAAAAGGAGAGGGAAAATAAAGCTCAGAAAACTGTTTTTCAGAGACAAATAACTGCCAAACCTGATGCATTTATACATATGTGTATGGCTGTCTATACATGGTAAAAAAAATAAATTGAGAACATATATGTGATATAGCTTCTGTACCTTATACTTGTTCTTTATGGTAAGATAAATGTAAACCTGTGTCTTCTTTTGATTGAAAAATGCTTCTCATTTCTGTTTTCTAACTATAGGGAGTTGGCAGTCCAGGGAGGTGAGTCCACATGATGGCAACTGGCTTCTGGAAGAAACAAAGAAGGAAACAAGAAAGAACACTTCTAAACCACACCAATGCAAAAGCAGCATGGAGGTAAAAAGTGAAGAAGACATGCCTGAGAAACTCCATCTAAAAACCTAAGCCTAAATAATTCTCCTTCACAGGGATTAGAGTAACATAGTATAGTCCTGGCTTAAATGTAGGTCAGCTGGATTTGTGTTCAGATATTTATGGGTAAACAAGGTAAATTAATAATATGGTTGTTTGCTTATCAAGTTGTTTGCCTCAGGATGTAAAATAGAACATTTCTTCTAACGCGAGAAACTTCTTAGGGAAGAAAAGCTCCCCTAATAAATGTCCTATGCACAGGATTACACAGTTGTGTGGAAAAAAACACCCTGTTTTGTAGTAATGTTTTCTTAACAATGCAATTCCTGCCAGAAACTGCATGCCCTATTTGACATAGCAAGCAGAAGTTAAAGCCATCATTGTTGTGTAGTACATTTATTTCCTGTATTGTATGGGAGCTTGCTTTTTTTTGTTGTTGTTGTTGTTAAGTGAAGAATTCAAGCTCTACTGGTACTTAATAGATCACCATCCAACCAGAGTACTGATGAGAAACCCACACAGAAGCTCCCTAGAAGGAAGCTATCAGTAGTCCAGTGCCTTACCTGTGCTTGCACGATTTTACCTGCTGCAAGGGTAGCAGACGTACACCCTCTCTACCTCAAACTTACGTCCAAGATTTAGAGAAAACCAGTAACAAAACCCATCCAACAATGCCAACAGGCTGCTGTAGAGCCAGTCCATCTATTGCCACGCACACTTTATGCTGCCACTACCTAAACATCTAACACACAGTTACTGGAGTGAAACAACACAGAGTTACTGGTCCTTTACAGGGTTCTCGTGTTTCACATTTTCTTTCAATTTTTTTTTCTTTTTTTTTTCCCCTCTAGATTGTCATCTTTTGTTTTTTCCTGTAAAGTGGTAGGATTACAGAGGGGCATTAATCCATACATTTATGTACATCTTTTACCCAAAGGAAATTCCAGAGGAAACCACTAAATCTCATGGTATCATTCATGTCTCCATATGAAAAGTGCTCCGCCTACAACTGCAAAACAGAACAGTTGTTCACTCATAGCAGTCAGTATAACGAGCGGTTTGCTCTCATTGAGCACAAGGTCTCATAGATTGCTGAGCTGTTCTCTCTTCAGCAGATAGTGCAGATTGAATCAGAAAAGCTTGGCACTATTGGCTGTGAAGCGTCAGCAAAGACTATTGACTTACTATTTGATGTGCTCTTCCTTTGGCAGAGTGGCTACAGCGATTCCAATACCTGGTAACATCCCACATGGCACTGCCTTGGCCATATGTCAGCAGTGAATCTTGGGCCAAAGGCAGGACCAAAAACCATGGGGCAAAATTCTGTAACTGTCTAATTAGCAGTTTGCTCCCTTTGCACTTTTGAAAGTAATTTCAGTTGATTTTTAAAACATTTTCTACAAAAACAGCATTACAGTTAAAACACAGGACTTCAGTGTGATGGTTAGAAACTGTAACATACCTATACAGGTTCCTGTTCAGTTTCCTAAAATGGTAACAGATGAGGGGAACAGGTTAAAAAAAATATTCGGTTGTCTACATGCCTCATAGGATTTACTGTGATTTTACTGCAAAGTAACATAGCTACCTTGTGTCTTAGACCTAAAAACCTGAAAATACGTATTTTGTATCTGTTGCCACGTTCAGAATGTACTTACTGGACTGTAACAAAGTTGCAAGTTATTAAGGATTGACTCTCTGCATTAATTTGGTACAATAGCATTCTAGCTCAGGTTAGAGCAAATAAATGATAATCAGTACACGGATACAAAGTAGAGTTTACTATCCCATGCAGCTGTTTACATCTGCTTAATTAAGCAGCAGTGACTTCACATTAGAATTGCTATGCTACCGTTAGTACACGCTAGAGAAAAAGGTACAGTCATGTTAGCCACCCACTTAATGTCAAATCAATGCAAGTTAGGTACTTTTTGTTTCAGTGTTGTTTTTTAATGGTAAAAAAATGTCTTCACATTTAAGGAGGAGCTTCAGGCCTGATACATTTGGTTTTGGTACAAGTGGCAAGACTTTATAAAAAGGCTATGGTCCTGGAGGCAGACAGTTTAAGCACTACATGAAGAGCTCTAATGGAAACCACTAACAAATATAGTTGGAAGTCAGCGGGTAATTTTGCTTTTGGAGCCTTTACAAGAGTATCACAGTCATTCTGTACAGCGACAGAAGGTAAGTAAACACCCATCTAGAAAAATGCAGTGCTGTTCTAACACTGATGAGTTCTAGAACTTTGACTATGTGGCAGAAACTCTTTGTTTCATGTATTTACCAGCAGCTGCGACGCAGAGCTGCTTGTTTTCCTTTTTGATTAAGGATCCCCTGAAGCAATGCAGACGTGCCTCAGTTGGTATTTTGAAAAGTACGCACAATCAGGACAGGCCTTGGATTAACACAACATATCAATATAACAGAAAAGTTGTACTTTGGTCTGTTAACCATCAGCATAAGAACACAACCTCAGTTGGTGCCATTTTTAATGATAAGAAATAATACATTGTAAAACAAAAAGTGAAAAAATTCCAGCGTGATACTTATAAACAAAGAACAAATAGAAAACAAAAAAGCTTCGGTTTTGCCTGATTTATAGTATTTATAATACAACAGATCATTAGTCTGAGGTAATAATACCAGTAATAACGTTTTAGTCCTTCAAGGACCAATCAAAAATTAAGAACAGTGATAGTAACGCATGTTATGTTAAAAGTGAGACTTGATTTTAAATCAAGCAAATCTCCTTCCCTTTGTAGTCAGGGATCTGTGGTTGCGAGTATAAAACTGGAAATAAGTCTATACAGTAGGAACTACAGAATATTCAAGAGTCCTGCGTGGCACGTCATCAGCCCTGTCAGTACTCAGCGTACACCTGATTATCAGACATTTCAGAAGAGAAAAGACTTTGTTTCAGAACAGCCCTTAAGAAATTTAGAATACTGTTAGTTTGCATAAAATAGCCCAACAAAAGATGAATTCAGAAGTCCAAAATTTGGCATGAGGTAAAACCATGTGCATTTATTTCATCTGCATTTTAGAATTAGTAAGCATAAAATTAAATATGTTGACTGGAATGAATTCAGTCATACAAGTGCAAGTCTTCAGCTAGAACGTATTTTATGGCAGTTTATTTAAAAAATGTACCAGTAAATCATAAAAGAGGGATCATGTCCATTTAACGTTTATTGAAGTATACAGGAGGTTTTCTTTAGAATCAAATATGAGCATGAATATATGGCCAAACGTAAAATCTATCAAATTCAGTGAAAATTTTCTGACTTTAAATAGTAGCTGTAAGAATGACCAATATATATTCTTTGTTACAACCGCCCTCACTCTACAAGTAAAAAAAAATAATAAACATTCAGTAAACATTCTTTCCTAAGGTAGTTTCCCTTATATATCAGTGATTTATCCATTTCTTGTATACATAACTTTTTAAACATACCAATCAGTGGTTCTCACAATTGAAAAATAAAAGCACAAAAAAGTTTACACTCTTGTACAGGTAAATAAAAGATCATCTTGAATTAAACTGTATATCCTTAAGGGCATAGTATAGTTTCAGTTTCATTACCTATTACATAATTAGCTTCTTACATACAAATATTGACATATTTGGCTTGTGCTTCAAAGCCTTTGTGTCTAGAAAGTCCATGTCAATGCAATTCATAACTTGAAATCAGTGGGGATATCTTTACTGCTGCTGGGTTTAACCTGTTCGTGCAACAGAGTCTCTTCTGAACTTGTTGTGGCACTGCATTTTTCTGTGGAGTCATCAGTGTCTGGATCCAATCCTTCAGGACAGGGAAGCTTTAGCAGTTCTTCCCGCAACTGAGCTGTATGACGCTGGATAGACAAAAAGAAGTCACGTGGACTTTAAGACCGTTAATTAAAACATTACTTTTCACAATGTTAGAGAATATAAGGCAAAAAAAGGAGTAAGTAGAAAAGGTGTAAATGCACCGTTTCAATGACTGGATAAACTTTTCCCCTGTATTTAAGGATTGGTACGTTCCTTGTACTGACAGAATAATTAGCAAATGCTGCTAGGGACAAATTAAAGGCAGTCAACAGAACTGCAGCAAACACGTCCATCAATAGAAACGCGACGCTGTTTGTCTTGCAGTTGAGTCACAGCTGTGTTCTGTGATCACAGCAGAAACTGGCTGGGACTAGGTGGGTCATACAGTCAAAGCATAAATTTCTAAAGAGTTCATGGTCTTGCTGAGATCTGTGACAGAGAGGGATACACAGAGATGTGTATACTGATCGGAGCAACTAACAGTAACTTCATGTTGATGACCAGTCATGTTGAAAGAATGCAAGTCTAGCAATAGAACGATAGAAAAAGGCAGCATTTCCCCCCCCCCCCCCGAAGAAAAAAAAAAGTAATATAAGTCTGTTGTCTAGGAAGGAAGAAAACATTATAATGGTTATAACTGTTAATGAAAGTTTAACACAGGGTAAAACTAATCATAGTGGACTACAGTTTAATAACTGTGCTTGCCTATTCAAAAAGCTTGTTTTCTGACAAAGAACTGGTTGTAGCACAACTTTATGATAAACCCCCTTAGAGTGGGGTGAGAACAATATAAATAGAGAACAAAATAAACTCTCTATATTTTACTCTAACTTGTAGGAAAAAAGACTGAGAAAGTGGAGTGCACATACACTTCAGCTCTTGACACCTGGGAAACGGGTTTGTTTACACGTTTTAAAGTTGCTGGGGTTTTCTATCCTTGTTATTGTAAAACTCAGCTGCTGAGCAATTTCATTGCCATTTGTCATCTTTGGACTAAAGAACATAAAATTACAAAAGCAAGTCTCACCTTTAGAGCTGCTGCGTGGTGGGACATAGTCCTGCCTACCCGTTTGTCACTGCTGTACTGCTGTATGTCTGCTATCCACTCCTCACACTGAGCCATGATCTCCACTCTTTTCAAGTAAAAATGCTTGTGGATGACCTGCAAGAAAATATTCCGAATGAAAGAACAGAGTGTTCATTGTTTTCTAAGAACAATATACTTTAACAATACAAAATTTGCAAGACTCCTATAAGTCTAACTGGATATAAGGAGAAAAAAATAATCAGTATGAGGATAATTCAGCATTGAACCAGGCTGCAGATAAATTGTGGAATTTCTGTCTTTGGAGGTTTCTAAGACCCAACTGGAAAAAGCTCTGAGAAACCTGGTCTGAATTCAACTGATCCTGTTCTGAGGAGGAGGTTGGCCTGGACATCTCTGCCAGTCTGTATAAATTTTCAATGTATGTGCAGTCTGCCATTTCAGCATTCACTTGTGTTATCTGGGTGAAGGGTAAATGAGTGCCAGAAAGACAGTATCACACCAGGGAAAAGAAAAAGCAATAGCAGAACCTGAGACACATTCTTCAGTTCAAAGATGATCTTACTATGCAGGCACTATGTATGGGTGTTTACGTTTGCACAGGGGCAGGGTAACGGATACAATATTAAGGCTTTTATTGTTGGTTTCACCGTCCTATTTTATTAAAGAAGCTAGGCAGGAAGTGTAAGCACCATGTCTTCCCTGTCATTAACCACTTGCTGCCTGGACAGAAAACAGAGAAGCAGAAATGCTGGCAACAGTGTGAGCACAGGAATAAACGTGTTTCTGCACAGAGAAGGATCACAGCAGCTGCTATGGAAGAAGTACAACCGCAGTTATATTCGCTAGGCAGAGGCAGCACCTCTGGGGACAACTACAATTCCTAGGCAATAGTAGTTGAGCTGCCCACAGTTTGGGTGGGAACCAGTATTTGATCACATAGTTAATTTTGGTATTTCTCTACAGATTTGAATTTTAAAAAAATCAACCAATCAATCCTCAGACAAAGTTTGAAACTGCTTAAGTGTTGGCCTTAGACAGTTTTCTAAAACTCTGCCTGGTGAAAGAAACAATAAAATCAAAGACATTTTATTGAGCACAAAGTTCTTGGCAATATTGCAACATAATTGACAAAATAATCTTTCCCTCTAGAGGTTAGAGAATATAGCTATCTGCCTAAAGAAAAACTGCATACTGAAAGCATAATTGACTTCAATTCTGGGATGCATTCCTTATATCCAAAATGGAGCTTGGAAGAACTCCCAAAGACCGGCAGTTTAGATCTCCTGAGCCTACCTATCATTCAAAGACACTGAAGGGAAGACAGCTCAGATTTGTGAAGACAGAAGGTCTTAGGAGCTGAAGGATGTTTGTTCTCTCTTAGACCTAACTTTTCAGGATACCTTCATATTTATGTTACTGAATGATCATAATTAAGGTTTCTAACACAAACCTACAAAAAATCTAGATATCTTAATCACGAGTTAGTCTCTCAGAGAAGTGCTCAGATAATCTGTGCTAGAGACACATTTTCATTTGGATGGGGCTGCAGATGGAATGTAGAGTTCTTCCAAAATTCAGCTACTGCATCAGAGAAAAATGTCATGCTTTCCAGTGCATAATTTCCATTTATTGATATGTAAAGAAAGATGCATGCCCCTTTAGATAACGATAGGGAATATGTATTCAGAGAAGCAGAAAGGGAGTTCTCATGTTGCACAAGTTGATAAGGCACCGGGTAGGACCCCAGGCTTAAGCTAATATGATTGTGTTTTTAACACAAAAGCAAGCTGTCTTAGCCTCAAACTTCTTCTTACAGAAGCAGCTGTTTGTAGCTTCAAACTTCTCAGATTCTTGAGGGTTTCATCATACTGTCCCAAAGACCTCGACACAGGGAAAACCAGAAAATTCTATCTTGGGAAATGAGGAAAACTGCAGTTACCTAAACCAGAACAAACCAATTTGGATGCAAAGCTTTTAAGTGTTGGCCAGTTCTCTTCTGTACAGCAAAACTCTTGTCTGTTCACAGGCAACAGAAGGGAGTTTCAAATGTTCAAGATAGCTCTGCAAACTGCTACCTACCTGTTAGTGCTACTTTTCATTGACATGTGTGTGTGCCTTAGCTGAACTCAGCCCAAGCTACACACCACACCGAGGAAGCTAGCAGTTGTACTGTTTCCAACATCTGCCTTTTGGTAACGATGTGCTATGCGTAAGTCATCTCTTCTCAGGGGATGACTGGTTTTCGACCCAAACATTGCCATTTGGATACACCTGATTACTTCACCTTTCTGAAGAGGGGCAGGGCATCAGCTTACCAGCTGCCTTTTTCACACAGGTGGTAAAAAAGCTAAGCTGTAGAGTAAGTGCAATATTGCTGAGATTCTTCTGAAAAGTGCAGTAACAGCAAACTGGGATTCATTTACCAAACACTGTAATATTGCATATCATATTGCTGTGTATGGGAAAAGAAAGATGGAGCTTTATTGTCAGGGAGCCCAGCACCTTCTGATCTCTTCAATTAATTTAAACTTACTGTAATCTGAGAACTTTTTTTGCAAAAGTGAAATTGTTACATTTAGATAGAAAAAAAGGACCTATTAGCAGAGGTTATTTGATTCTGTGTCACAATGTTATCTTTACCACTGTCTTCAACTTATTGAGTAAAACATTTAGGAGGTAATTTAGAACAACCACCATGTTTTTTCTTCATTAATTCAAGACACCAGAGTACACTGCACATCCTTTTCCATCTGCATGTAGAGAAAATATTTAACTCTTGTCATGCAGGTGAGGTGTCTGCCGTTTCTTATTCCACAAGACACAGTAATTTTCACGGAAAAAGGTTTTTGCATTCCAAGGGCTGTTTTTAGGGTCAGCAGGGAAGGGATGGGAGACTACCCTCTCACTCAGATGCCACACTTAGTAATGTGCATAATCCTAAAATAATTATGCTTTTTCGGCATTTTAGCATGTAGACAATTGAAAGCATAGGTGATGCTACAAGATGGTCCCACACCTCAACTCAGAAGTGGCAACAGTATTAGCAGTTCAGAGTAAAATGCACTTTTCTCTAAGTATCTCTGGTAGTACTGTGAGATGACTCAGGTTCAACCAACCACTTTGTATTAGTATTCATACCAATTCTCTTACTTAGTCTGCCTTCAACTCTTTTTTCCTTGAATCCTTTGCCATTTGTGTTCCAGTCTCTCAGATCTAATTGACCTGCTCTGAGAAAGGAGTTGGACTAGAGACACTGAGGGTAGGCCTGAACAACTAAATTATTCCATGATACTATGGGTGAGTTAGTCTATTTTCAGGAATGTAAACAAATTTGATTCATTTCAAATAAGTTTTTAAGACAGTGTGAATGCATGAAGGTTAGTGTTACTTTTATCAGCATCAAGACAGTTGATTTTCAAAGGCATAGATTTCTAGTTCAGCACAGATGCTTTGTGGATCCTTCCAAAAATAACTTTCAGGCTGATATTTGTTTTGAAGTGTTTCTCCAGTTTTCATTGTTTTGACATATCCAAAGTGCTTCCTAACACTTGCTTCAAATTCCTGTTTCTTGGAAGAATACTTCCTGTTAGCTGTGCTGCCTAACAAACACTGAGTGCCCATTTGTAGGGCTGCTCAGCAGTTTTCACATGAAACGTAAAAGGTACCACCTGGCATGAAGAATGAGCCAAGCTGTATGAACCATGTTTTATCAGGCTGCACACCAAGCCTCCTTACAGGTCAGTCCCAATTTGTGAACATTCCCCTTTCCCAGAAAAGAACCTGTGAAGTCAGGTGCATCCTTATTCACTTCAGTCGCTGGAGTCAGTTGCCCCAGGGAATAAAGAGGAGGCTAAAAGAGACACCTCCTGCGTGATGTTTCCAAATATTTGCATTATTCTTAACACCCAAACAAGATAAGTAAATAAACAGGGTATTTACTGCATTTCACAAAACCTACCTCCTTAAAACATGGCGATGGATTTCTGATTTGTTCAAGCATCGCCCACTTGACTGTTGCCTGTCGGATATTTCCATCATACTCTCTGGAGCTCTGGGTACCACTCGGAGTACCTCTTGATCGTTCATAACCCGGTTCATTAAAATACGGTTCTGCTACCAGTATTAGGGATTGGACAGACACTAACACCTGTTAAGAGAAGAAATTAAACATTAAAATTGTGTCACCCAGTTGTTTTTACACTTATGCATAGTTTTGCTTATCTTCATGCAAAACCACTTCTATGGCAAAGTACTATCATTTGTAATACAAGCTGCTTGCCAGTAGGGAATGTCCACGCTCTCACACCAAAACTTACTACACATAAAAACTGTAAGTCCTACCACTGTGTCCTGTGACTGAGAAAATGACAAATATAAGTTAAAAAATAACAAAAATACAAATATAAGTAAAAGAAAATCCTGAAAGGAAGAGATGTCTGATTGCACCCTTTTGTGGAAACTGTATTTATTTGTCAAGTTCTCAGTCAACAGTTCTTGAACTTTTCCTGGGGCTGAGCTTACTAATTCTTGTAATTCTGAACTAGATGGAAAAGGAACAAGGGAGGGTGAAATGCGAACCACTGAAATGAATCTTGGCATACACGCTCTCCCATTTTTTTCTTTCAAATGCATTCAATTGATTTACAGACATTTTTAGCCCTTTAGTTTCTGATTTTACATACAACACTGCGTGTCATATGCAGTTAAAACCTCAGTATTTCTATTAGGAAAAAAGGTGCTTTCAGTACTATATCAACAAAAGATCAACTCTTCAGTGATAAGGAAATGACAATTTTCCCCTTTTCAGTTTTATTATCAAGTACATGTGGGAATAGATGCTTACATACATACAAGCCATTTAACTATATACCCAAATATTCCTAATATAAAACAAAGAATTAAATAGATACATAGGGTACTTTGGAATCCAAATATGCATTGCATACTCATGATTTGATGGCTTGCTAATTTTTCCAGTATTAGAATATCAACTTGTTCTTGTACTTAATCAAAATCATGTTACTGCAACAAAGTTGTTATATAGGTAGAAAGACATAATCATCTTTTTAAATTGAGTCTGGGTTTTTCTTAGGCACTTGGGACTAAGTCCAGCAAGAATTTTAGGGATTACAATTCTGTGACACAAATGTAGCTCCAGAACACTTAAATTTCCTCAAATATTGAAAAACTGATGATATGTTAGATGCTGAAGAATGGCATTTCCAGCACCTGGCGTACTTAGGTGCAAGACATCTACTGCAGTAGATTAAAAATGTCAAGGAAGCTGTTTCTGGAACTGACTCTCCTCCCAGCCTAGATACAATTTAAAGCTTGAAGCCACTCTCTAATTTAGCAGCCCAGTTTGTGAATCTGGATATGAAAGGCGACAGTCCTTCTTCTCGGAACTTGTCGACCATACAGCATACGTGATATTGTACCATGTCAGCAACAACGGGCAGTGCCCCAACATAAGGCAGCTGTGCTCTGTGCTTCCGTGTGGCATTCTCTCAGAGTTTTTCTTGTAGCAATGCCAGCACAAAAGCGTTCCAGCCTTCCCTGCTCTCTGTGATGTGCTCTCACTCCATAGACACAAGGCCAAACCAGTAACTCATATCAAAGCAACAGCACAAGAATCAGCTGAATGACCCCAGTTAATCTCAGTCCCACCATCTCCTCACAGAGACACACCCTGAGTCCTTCTGGTGCTGTGACACTCTCTGTTTGTAGTTGTGCAGTTGCAGCGCTTTAACTGCAGCACAACTGAGGAATCCAGGGCAGCTGAGTCTTTATCCTGATGTACAGGGCATGTGGCTGTACAGCGGGAAACGTGAACCAAGCATCCCCCGTTGGGCTGAGAAGGAACATTAAGCAAGTCTTCTGTTTCCCAGGCAGGTGCTCCAGCTAGCTGCCGTTACATGGCATCGTGTGCACCATCACGTTGCCTCTTGTGCCCACCATGCATTCAACTACAAGCAACCATGGCTATTTTGTCTTACACTTAGAAATTAAAATATGGATAAATGCATTAAAATAGACAGAATGTGTCGCAAATCTGGTCCCAGCAAGAACATGGCCACTTATGACACTAAAAAGGCAGAAAGTGAATGCAAATGTGCTAAGGTACAGTACTTCAGGTCCAACACTGCAGGTACCTAAGATATTTTGGTCATCTGTGGCCTTTATGTGTGTCAACTTCCAAGTAGTTGGGTTTTACTTTTTAAAATTTTATATTTGAGAAAAAGAGAGAGAGAAAGAAATGTTTCTAAAAAGCTGTAGTTGAGAAATGTGATACTATGCAGCATTGTACTTTCTTGGCCTTAATAACCAGTTTTTACTTTGAATTATAACTGCAATGAATGAGAAACTCAACTGATCTTCCAGTTTCATTTGGGTTCTAAAAGTTAATTTCTGAAGTATTTCGGGTGGTCTGACAATAGTTTAATCTTTGAGCCAGAAAAAACATGTAGTGCTTAATTCTTTCCAAGCAATTTATTTAGTCCTACAGCTGTTTTCCATTTAAAAGCTACAAAGTGTAGCTTTTCTCCCAGTGTAGGGGGGACTTTGTCTAACAGCTTTCTTACTGTTTTCAAAATGAAACTCTAAAAAACTGTTAAAATTTGAAGCTTAAATGCTGCATGAGATTTCTAACAATCAAATCTAACATTTTAATCTAAACAAAAGGACTTTAGTGAAAATAAGACTTCATAATACTTGCACCTTTCTACGCTGATATTATAGATATAGTCCAGAATTTCAGTTCATCTCTTGATTAAGAAGTTGTATCTTGGGAAAGGGACACTATGTAAGGAACCACAACTCCGATCTCCAAATCGTTACTGTCCTTTGAAAAAACTGTCTCATGGAAATTCTTAATTGCAACTGCAGATGACACAGTAGTATTAGCAGCATCTTAGACTCGAAGTATGGGGTGTCCCCCCACGTAGTGAGCAGGGACATCTTTACTGGAGCAGGTTGCTCAGATGCCCATTCAGCCTGACCTTGAATATCCCCAGGGATGGGGCCTCCACTACCTCTCTGGACAACCTGTTCCAATGATCCACCACCCTCATACTGAAGAACTATTTCCTAATAGCCAACCTAAATCTACCCTTTTCTAATTTAAAACCGTTACCCCTCGTGCTACTGCTGCCTGACCTTGTGAACAGTTCTTCCCCAGCTTTCTTATAGGCACCTTTCAGGTACTGGAAGGCCACTGTAAGATCTCCCCGGAGCTTTCTCTTCTCCAGGCTGAACAACCCCAACTCTCTCAGCCTGTCCTCATAGGAGAGCTGCTCCAGCCCTTTGATCATTTTTGTGGCCCTCCTCTGGACATGCTCCAACAGGTACACGTCCTTCTTGTGTTGAGGGCTCCAAAGCTGGACAAAGCATTCCAGGCAAGGTCTCACCAGAGCAGAGTAGAGGGGCAGAATCACCTCCCTCTATCTGTTGGCCACACTTCTTTTGATGCAGTCCAGGATGCAGTTGGCCTTCTGAGCTTCAGATGCACACTGGTGGCTCATGTCCAGCTTTTCATACACTACTACCCCCAAGTCCCTTTCCTCAGGGCTGCTTTCCAGCACATCATCGCCCAGCCTGTATCGATAATGAGGATCATCCTGTCCCAGGTGCAGGACCCTCCACTTGGCCTTGTTGAACCTCATGAGGTTCACCTGGACCCACTTCTCCAGACTGTCCAGGTCCCTCTGGATGGCATCCCATCCCTCTGGCACATTGACTACACCACCCAGCTTGGTATCGTCAGCAAAGTTGCTGAATATCATTAACCCCCCCCCCGCAGTAAATCCAGACTGGCTGCTCTCAATCACTTTCTTGCCTTTAATAACCAGTTTCTACTTTTAATTATAATTGCAGTGAATGAGAAACTCTAAACTGATCTTTTAGTTTCTTCACTTTCATGTACTTGAAAATAGCTTCCAGGAGGATTTGCTCCATAATCTTCCCAAGGACTCGGGTGGTGCTGACCAGCCTGCAGCTCCCCAGATTCTTCTTCTTGCCCATCTTGAAGCTGAGTGTGAGAGTGGCCAGGAAGCTCCCTTGATCGTTCTGACCTTTCAAGATGAGAGCTATTGGCTTTGCAGCGACATTGGCCAACTCCCTCAGCACCGCTGGATGCATGAGATTTGGTTCCATGAACCTGTGGGTTCAGTCAGCTTGGATATTGTTTTCTCTACTGCGGGTAATTCCTCATTCTCACACACCTTCCTAGTGAGGGCTCAGGGACATGAGAAAGCAAACCTTTCCTGTAAAGAGTGGGGCAGAGGTGACCTCTGCCTTTTCTATGTCCTTGTCAGTAGGTTCCCTGCACCACTGAACAGCGGTAAAACCTCAGGAAAATGTGGTCTTTTGCTGCCAACATACTTGTAAGAAGCCCTTCTTGTTCCTCTTTATATCCCTTGCCATTTTCAACACCAGCTGAGCTTTAGTTTTCCTAATTTCTCTCCTGAATGCTTGGCCAATGTCTTTATTTCTAAAGAGTAGCCCATTCCCTCCTTCCACCTTCTGATACTTCCTTTTTGCAGTTGAGCTTAGGCAGAAGTTCCTTGTTTACCCATGCTGGCTTTCTGCCACTCTTGCTTGATTTACACACGCTGCAACAGATCATTCTTGAACTTTTAGGAGACTGGTCAACCAGCTCTCCAAGGCCAATTCCCAAACAAGCTGAAATCTGTTCTGCTGAAGGCCAAGGTTTTAATTCTACTACGCTGAAACAGAAACTGTATAGTCTGTTAGGATTTGGAACAGAAAATGTACCTTGTGCTACATAATAATTACTCCAAGGAGGAATAAATTCAGAAAGCACCATAAGAAATAAGCCATTGCAAGCTTTACTTTTATTCAGTATACGCGACGTGCTTGTTAGTGCATTTCTGTGACATAAAGCTGCAAATCACAAGGACTGTGTGTCCTAATAAATTTCAGTCTCATTTAACACTGATTGTTACTAAAGACGATATACCTACACTGTACCTCCCTTCAGCACTTGTAGACTTTGAAGGAGTACCTTTACATTTGGCACTAGTATACTTTGCTTTCTCACCTCTCACAATGTGGAGCCTGCTTTGTCTTCATCATAAATAGCTTGTGATGGAGACATTACCTGAGTTCCAGGAGGTGATGTCATCTTACAGCCTTTATTTACTTTAAATAAAATATTTTAAATCCAAGCAAAGTCCAGGCAGTGCAGGAATGAGCTGCACACATGAATAGCTACTCTTCAAGACAAGACCAACAGAAATATTTGTTGGAAAAAGCACTTTGAAGAACTTGTCTACTCTACAGTGTTTCTTTTCTAGTGTTCCAATGATATTTTTCAGGACTTTAGTCTTATTTAAGAAAATTCTGGTTTAAAAACATTAGAAAATAAATACTTAGGGACTGTCAGACCACTTACAACTCCTAAATGACATCTACTGAAGAGAAAGAAGAAATGCTCACCTGCAGAAAACTTGATGTTTGGGGATTCCACTTCTCTTCTGGCCTCCCATGCCATGTGTTAAGTATGCTTAAACACACCTGAAAAGGTGACATAATTAATACCACAGACAAATATTACGGTAAAATTGTTCTGCTTGGGCAGAACAGAATGTTAACATTACATTTAAATTCTTTTTAACAAACTTGTAAAACTGCATTCTAAAAGACAAATTTGTTTCCTGTGAAGCTAATTTGAAATGAAAACAGATAAAAATAATGTGGATAAGCAAGAGCAGTCTGTTAGTAAATGAACAAGGTAAGGTAGATTACTTTTCTTCAAGGAAAACCTATGGATTCTAGTGGCTTCAAAAATAAATGAATCATGAATACTATCTTATTCTCTATTTTCCTCTTTAAAGACTTCTCTAACACTTATTGTTGTGGTTTTTAAAGAGTCATTCTGCTTCAGTACGTGAAAGGTGGTTCTGTCACACAGACTATCAAGGAATTGAAAATATTCCTTAACTTTTATGACTGATCTGGACTTCAAGGGAGTCTATGGGGTTCTTGAACCTTATCACAAAATGCAACAATCAAAGACAGGGAACACAAGGAGACAAAATAAACAGAAGAAATTTGGAGGTGAGTATTTGCCAAGACTTAATGCTAGACAAAGGAAAAAGGAGATGAAGACCCCAGTATGAATTATATTCTCTGTCCATATTAAGAGAAAACCCCGTGCTTGGTACTGGAAAGGAGCAGTACACCTTGTGAAAACAGGGAGCATGGAGAACCCACGAATGACAGTGGGATAAGGGAAAAATGTTAGCCTGTGGATTAAATGCTTACACAAAAAAGAAGCTGAAGGAGTGCCACAGTGCTACAGCCAAAACTATCTTGTGGGTCTGTGCTTCAGTGGAGACACACACAGCCATCTCTACAGCTCTGTAGACAATTTCATGTGAGCTGATTTTTAATATAAATAGAAGTTGCATCTCCCTGATATGCACTTGACTTTTTGTTAAGCTTTTTGGAGCCTTCAGAATGAGCCACAACATACCAAGGTGATGAGGGAGGGAAAGGGGAAAGCTTCTTTGTTTTAACTTTTAATATAATTTCCAAAAACTTTACTATTTTTTGAGAAAACTGTCAGTAAGTCCATATTTTAGAGTTACATTTTCTTTTATAAAGGACACCAAGGTTAAGGAAAGTCTGTATCTTTCCCTCAAGAAAAAGCACACTTGCACGGAAAAAGAGAGACAAGGCACTTGGCAAACATATTCAGCTGCAGCTGATATGAAGCATACTTTGTCCATGGAAAGGATCCTGGGAATTTCAGCTAGCCAAAACAGGTTTCTGCCTGGTTAATTTAGTGGAAAGGAACATTTTTTTAGGTCAAAATTCCTTGCTTTTTGTTCAAATCCAGCTCATAAACACTTAAAAAAATTTCCAAGACTATTCAGAAAGGAGATCCTGTTTGAAACTGTTAAATCACTCTTCATTTTTAGTTTGAAGACCAGTTTTAACCAAACAGCGTTCTCCAGTATGTAAGGAGTGGCTGATCATTTGATTGCAAAAGGAAAAATGTTTTATCTGTTTCCCTACCTTGTTACATCTGTACACAAGAACAAAGCTGACCCACCTTGCCATCATTGTAGAGGTTTGGATTAAATCTCACGCTGTGGCCTCCAGTTGTTTCCAGATTCACAAGTGGAGGGGAATTGGGATAATCTTGTGGAAAATATACATCAAATTCAAAGCAACCATTTGCGTACGGGGTGTCTGCGGGACCAGTAATGAGAACCTGCCATCGTAAAAAAAAAGTTACAGTTTTAAAAAAAAACCAACCTTTATATTTGTCACACAGTTGAGATTTCTGTAAGTTATATGAAGCACTTTATTTCCACTTGCTACTTATCAGAAAATACTGTTAGACATCACAATCACACGCAGGCTGTGAGTCTGTTCATTTTGATACTCTGGGTAAGGGAAGCCCTTTGCTAACGGGCATTTGTCCAGATTACAAATGGAAATCAAAACAGAAGGAGCGAAAACTCCACCCTGTACTGGATGCTATTAATAGAATTTTTCTATAAACTTCAGGTCCAGAGATACTCACCGTACTTCTCCTTACCTACTGCTTTTAATTGACTCAAATGGTCCTATGCAAAGATGTACTTTGACCATAATGGAGTAACAAAATTAAACTTTTTCCTTCCAAATACCTGAAGAGTAGTGACCCTTGTCCTGTGAAGTCTCCTTGGCTAACAGAGCGCTCCTGGGGTAGATGGACTCTCCCTGCCCCGCACCAAGTTATTGAGAAATCAGGATCAGACTCTAAAATACTGCTACTCCTCACGTTAAGTTTGGACAGCAATTAAAGTACACATGAAATACTTCTGCTTTTTATTAAGATTTAAGGCACCTTCTTAAACATTTATATGCCAAGCTGAAAGAGGGAAATAAAAATAACTTTGCTTCTTTACCTTCATAATGTCAAGCCGCTCCTCATCACAACGCACGAAAACGCTGGATGAAGATGAGAGAGGCAGTGATGTTGAAAGAGTCACAGCTTCTTGAGCAAGACGTCGGGCTCTGGCAGCACTGTTGGCGTCACTTGCATTTTTTACCTGAGACATGTAGTGGTAATTTACTTTGAAAACCAATTTTCCGTCATCATCTTCAGAAACCATTTCAAATGTATCTAGAAGAGAAGAAAATTTTAATGCATCAGGAAAACAGTGAAGTTAATAATGGATTAGTCTTGGATAAAGATTCTGAGTATTAAAATCAGGAGAGTTTAATTTGCATTATACAAATGTAAAAAAATACTATTTTGTCAGTTCTGCATTAACAGTCCTGGGTCAAATTAATTTCTGCAGCAAATTTACAAGCTTTCATACGCAACTTGTCAGTTGTACATCATTTCTGGTTTGCAAAGCTACCCGCTACTCCAGAGCAGGAATATAACGATACTTATGAATACATAATAATGCTGATATGCGAATAAAGGAATCAGTGTGAAGCAGAGTGCCAGCAGTGTTTACTTGTGTGGTGGTTGCAAGGTTATTAAAGAATCATAAAAAAAAATACAGGGAAGCGAGTTTAATCACTGACTATGCAAAATCTGCAGCATGGCTGCCAGGGTGAGAAGCTGCCGATACAAACTTCCCAACAGCCCATTCCTGGCAGACACTCCACAGACGTTTGTGAGGTAAATCCCGTACAAATGCAACAGCAAAGAAACGTGACTACAAATGCCGTCACTGCAACTCAAAAAATACTCCCAGAACATGTTTTTGCAGTAATTTTAAAGCTCTTGGTGGATGAGATACTATTTGTTCTTTATGATTTTTTTTTTTTTTTTTATCATGTTCCCTTTATGGCCAAAATAAGCACCGACTCCCATCATATTTTCCAAATGCAACATATTACACTCCAGGAAAGGACACAACAGTTCACTGCAGTTTCATTCAAATGTGTTTTTTAACACATTTTGGTCTGAATTCTATTTAAATTAAAAAATATTAACAAACATACATATAAAGTCATATATGAGCTTTAGAACAAATTATTAACATTTCAATATAATTTGAGGACTCAAAGACTCACAAATCATTACTGGAATGAAAACATGAACACCATCTTTGAATTTATCTAGTTCCTTGAATTAATCTAGTGTACGCTTAAAACATTTCTTGTTAGTTCAAAGAGTGCATTAGTTGGTAACCTGAAAATACAGACTTTTATAATTTTCCATATGTGAAAAGAATCAGTGGTCACATATGTAAGAAGGCTGGTAACTTTCTAAAATAATTAGGAATTCAGTGCAACAGATTGCATATTTCTTAGTTACTGGCTTTCTAAGACACAAATATTCACACTTAACCTACCAAACTGGAGTTTTTTCATGACAGCCACATACTTTTCTTCAAGAGACCGTAAAACACACAAAGGCTTGGGCTTCACAGCAGCCTTTTTGGAGCATTCAGCCATCTTCTTTTCTGTTATACAAAATGGGATGATTATTTGTAGTTAACCATGTCACTTTAAGACAACTACAGCAAGCACTTAGGGATTATCTAACCTGAAATGACATTTTTCGGTGACATTGTTTGCAGAGAAGTCTGAAAACTGAGAATCACTCACAACATTAAAATCTGTTTTTCTCACTACCATATATTTCATTATCTGAAAAGCTCGAGTAAATAAAGATTGTTATCTCAGCTCAGAAATAATTCATGACTGCTGCTGCTATGAATATTCTTTTATTGTTTTTTCTATTTTTTTTTTAAATTTAAACTAGGAAGTATGACATGATGGTGAGGATGGACATTCACATGTATTCTTGATGCATTCTCCAAAATCAGGAGCTGATTATACACGCTTTTTAATAATCCACTCTCCTGATTAAGCTACTTAATCTTTAGTTTACATTACTAGTCAACCAGGTGGTCCTTTGAACATCTGCAGGTTCAATCCATGCTTTGGATTTTTGTTCTGCATTCATCTAGTTAAAAGTTAATCTAATTTATAAGATTTAGTTTTACCACCAAAGGCTTCACTATTAAAAGTCATATATGCTGTCCTCAGCCAAGAAAATAAAGGTGCTACATAACTGTGCTGAAAGTCATGAGATGTACTCTAACTTACTTGAATTATTCCATTTCCTAATTGAAACAAGTAAGACTGCCACAAGTTTCCAACTGCCTTTGAAAATGTAGTTCATGGTTGGTGGCAGGAGGGAAGTTTTTTTTCTTGCTTTTAAGCTAATTTCTAAGTTAACTGTTAATGAATGTATTACAAATAAACAATACAGAGTATTTATAAAAGTATATCTATTTTACCTTGGTTTGCTTGGCGCAAACTGGTGGTAGCAGCATAAACTATCTCCGCAGTTTTTTGGATGTCTGGTACTAAAAGTGTCAGTCCCTCTGGTTCTTGATCAGAAGTATCAGGTTTTACTCCTGCTTTAGCTTTGTCTTTTTTCGACCTGTTTGGTTTTGGGATTTTTGGGGGGGAGGGCGTAAAGAAACAGGATACAGCATGAGGGAATATTTTTCAACCAATCAGACAGTACTCAGCGTATTTGTCAACAGGGAAAATACCAAAGATTAAAGATCAATATTAAAACAAGTCTTCTGAAACAGAATGCCTCTGTCTATCTCCAGTTAATCACTGGATGCAGCAATTAACTGTGACAAGACTGAACATACAGTCTTGCTTTGGCAAACAGAAGTACATCTGATATGAAGAGTAAAGGTATGAACACAAAGCCAGGGATACTAGTTTCTGCTTCAACCATTCCCTATTTTTGATTGTTATGCTGCATGCTGACCTTATGTTTGCACAATTTAAGAAATATTAGAAAAGCTTAAAAAATCAGTATAAGAAAGATCATGTCATGAATGTGCACTTCATCCACCCGTGCAGATCCTGGTGCAAAACCAAACTCTTTCCTGTTCCACAATACACTAACAATTCTTTAAAATACATTAATGGTAAAATACAGGCAACGTCTAGTAAAAATCCACAGTATGTCTACATACTGCAGCCCAGGCATCACAAGAGAGTGCGTCAAAAATGAAGTCAGTCTCTCTCTGCAGTTCTCTCTTGGACTATAAAAGTTAAGAACTTTTATTTCAATAAAAAAATTTATGTAGCAATTTTAAAAGTCTTACAAATATAGAAGGCGTCTATATTATATTCAGTGTTTATAATCAATGTATTGCAAATTTAGATGTCAATTTAAATACCTCAAATTTTTGTAAGGAAATAATTTGAAAATACAGTATATAGTAACACCACTGTTTGATAGACACTTTTTACCTAGTAATTTAAGATATATTTAAATATTTTGATAGTGATAACTCAGTCTTTAGTAGCATATATATTCAACTGTTGAAATGAAGACATGGTATTTGATAACACTGTAACCTAAATGTGCATATTTTAAAGCTTCTATGTTTTAAGAGCATAAATTTACATTGTTATCCTGAAAAACTTCAGTGATTTTAACGCTAACGGTTCCCAAATTATTTTACTGCAATTTCTGTACTTTTTTAATTTTAATAGCCCTTGCTCATTTTAAGATCCAAACAAGTTCAACAGCCAAGAAGCACTGGTTTCCTCTTTCCCACTAGATACCCAGAAGCACAACAGAAGGCTATCTACACAAGAAAAATCAGCAATTTAATGCTTTGATGTCCCAAACATATTTCAGCAACTACCAAATACTATCTCCTCTCTGTGTCTTAAACTAGACTGAATTCATGCATAAAGAATGACTTCTAAACTAGTCAATAGAGGTGATTACAGTAATGCTGAAAGTCTTTGTACTGTGCCTAATCAAATGAGAAGATCCCTAGAGTGCATTAATAACAAAATTCATTACTGCAGCATGGTGTATTCTCCCTGTTCCAGATTTAATCCAGAAGGACGTTAGCTTGTTGTTGATTTCAAGCAATACTGAGCCTTCAGGTGCTCAAACTTAGGAAGATCAGAGCCAAACTGTTGTTCAGTGTTTGAGAGAAAGCAGCAGCAGCTGCCTCTCCCATTCATACTTTCTAACATCCTCATCACTGCCTTTTTCCCCGTGAAAATCTAAGCTACTATTTCAAAAATAACATAAAATGTGTATTTAAGCCCACTAAACCTCAGTGATACCTATTTTAACATCACAGACATGCTAGCAGCCACCAGTTCCAAGACATCTGTACAGATTTAGAGCTGCTTGCTGTTGATGAAGAATCCTTAAGCTATTTGCTACAAAATGCTTTGAGAAATTTTGACTAAAATGAAATGTCAATGGCTTATCCAAGAAAGAGATGCGTAAAAAGCAATGAAAATGTGATTGGCGAAGATACTGAACGTGAAATTAACTTACAAATTTATTTTCAAGACAGTTATCTTGTAGGGCTTTTACCTTCCACAAGGTTTTACAATTTAGACTGCCAGCCTTTTCCTCCCACTTGGTCTTAGAATAAAACAAAAATTTAAGTGTTGGCCTCATTAGACAGAAGGCTTCACCACATGCTTAAAAGCTCCTACAGATAACTTGGTATAAGTTACTGACAGTCAACCACCTAAGCAGACAAGGAATATATACATCTAGTTGAAGCAGTAGGAAAAGGAGACATCTACTCAAATGCAAATTCTCAGGACTGATAATAGAATTTTCTTTTGTTCTCCCTGATGTCCAGAACAGTTAACACTTCAACACTTTTGAACTCCCACCAGAGAACACATTTTCTTAATGATCCTTTTACCACCTATACAAATATTCTGTCCACTGTTACCCTGAGCAACACAGACAACCCCCATCCCCCCTGCCCCAGTTCTACCCTGTCACCTGAAGGTATCTGGAGCGCTTGTGATGGTCTACATTACCAGGCCACTTAACTCCTCAGTCAGGCCAGAGCTCAGACTGCATAAAAGTGGTTTAGGAAGCAAAGTGCAGAAGTGATTCCACCTTGACACCAAGAAGAAACCAGGTCTCATATTTGAGCTTGATTCTGCCTAGTCAGGGATTTCAGTCAGTTTCTTAGTGCGTAAAGCTAGCCGGCATCACAAACCCCCAAGTCAGCCATGCTGCCTTACCAACGTTCCTCACACAAGTCATACTTGTATCTTCTAATGGTTATGGTAAAGATGATTTTTCTTCTCTCTTTTGGGGAACAACCCAACTGATGCTGCCATAACTTGTAAGACTCCTATTAATGATGACCTCCATTTTTTCTTCCCTCATTTTGCCTTCCTACCCTTGCTTGATTCGCATCTTTCGTTGTCTAAATAAGAATATTAATTTAGTGTGATTAATCCTGCAGAGTTTGGAAGATGCCACTACATGACCTTCTTTATGTATTTAGTGTTATACACAATTATTTGGAGATATTTACCAATACTTTACAGCTCATCAGTTTATTTACAATCAACATATGGTAAATCAAATCCCTAGACTCTAGATGGGGAAATCTGGCAAAGGTTCCCCAGTGGTATATATTTTCACACTGATTATAATTTGTCAAGTTCACACAGTTTTGTCATCTCTAGCCATCTGAGACAGAACTGAATTTCATTGCAGATAGGATCTATTACACTTGGTTTTATATTTCTTTTACATTAGAAGACCACAGCAGCCCTTTCTAAAATAATATCTTTACAATATGGTTTATCATGACTATTAAATAAATGCAATTTAAAGAAAATCAGATTAGGTACACTGTAAGACTAAAATCTCCTGTGAAACAGCTCTGGAACTGCAGATGGAGGTTTGCAGCTGGTCCAAATACCCATCTCCCTGATGTAATGACACACCCCGGTGTGGAAAATCTGTAAGTCTATATAGTTTCCTAAACTATATGGTTATAAAAGGGGAGAGACACAAACGTAATTCAAAGCCCTGTGAAAAAGTTGAATGGGTTTTACATAGAACTGATGAATCTTACAACACTTGGAGAAGTAAAGGTTAAAGACTCCTGTGGCCTCGGTAAGCCTGCTGTGGCCCTTCGGCCTGCGGTACGGATCCCACGTAATAAATACTTTAACAGGCTTTCTTAGGTTCGGTCTTGGAGGTGGGAAGCAGGACTTCCAGGGCAGTGCAAATGTTACTCTAAGGATAAAATTACAGAAATACTGGAGATGATTTCTAAGTCCTCAAACCCATTTCTTAGTGTAATCTGAAACACGTGGTGCTACTTTTCATGCACATGAAAAAGCATCTTGGTGACCATTCTACCATTTGTGAGCGTGTATAACACGAGCAACCCAAATCATTAGCTGAGAAAACGTCATCCTCCCTTCCTGGTGTCCTCCCCACTGTTATACTGCTGCTGCGCTCCTGCCTGCGTTCAGAGCTGCGGCGAGCTCTCTCCAAGCTGCGTGTGACACACACGTATTTCAGAGGGACAGGCAGAGTCCCAGCTCAAGAGAGGGAGCTGCTGGGAATTACAAGGCTCTCCCAAAAATATATGAATGAGGAGATGAAATACCAAAATTAAAGTGATAAAGCCAGTAAGATCCTTCAGCTCCTTCCCTGCACTCTAGCAGCCTGTATATACATTTATATATGCAGATAAACTAACAGTGTTATCAAACTCCTGAACTCTAATTGTATGTTTTTCAATGGTATTCCAAAGAAACATGAGAACCAATAATACTCATAAATAATAAACTATGGTCAAATATATAACCATGTGAATATTTTGATGCATACTTTCTCTATTTTTAGAAAACATTTAATTGTCTGCATTTTACTGTACATTTCTTTCCGCCATGATTCTTCTTGTGAAGCAAAGTTTAATGCAGTTATTTAATGCAGGGCAATCCTTTACCTAACCATTACAATTTTCAGAGTGGAGGAGGAGCCAAATATTTAATTTAGATTTAGAAACTTCCCCATACACTTTTTCAACCATTGAAGAAAAAGCAGACAAAATCATGTCAACTCATATTTAAAGGGAAGACAGTCACGAATATATTTGCTAGAAGAGACAGCAGTGTACATGCTAATAATTTAAGCCATTAATTTAGCTTGTGCTAGAAGATGACAGCCTTCTCTTCACGCTGTGCTAAATGAATAATGAATAATACGTTCCCCAAGGCAACTTTAATTTTTAAAGCCAATACTAATACTTACTCACCCATGCCCGATACTTAGAGGTAAATGTGATGCTACGGAATGATACCTTTATCAAAGTATTCATAAAATAAAGTCAATGAACCATTCAGCCCCTGTGTGCTCCACAGACAGTGCCTACAGCAGAATTCTGCTCAGTTTTATACAGTTGCTCACTGTCTTGAGATAAAACTGCAAGAGGTTTGCAACTGTGGTATCACTCAGTCCTCATGGTCCCCCACCTTCTGTAGGTTTCCACAGGTACCAAGTAGAAGCTCGATCCGTCCAGTAACTCACAGATTCTTAAAGCAATCTCTTGAAATCAGGCAAAGCAAGCATGGTACTGTGCCTTTGCGAATAAACCCTGGTGAGAGCCAGTAACCTCCTCTGAGGTGGCTCCGTGTCCTCCTCCCCGGGGCTCAGAGCACTGCATTTACAGACACTACGATGAAGTACCCCAAACCAGCAAAGGCCGGAGGACTGTCCTCTGCAGCCAACCACCAGCTCCGAACATACGCTTGAGAGCACCACAGAAGAAACTGACAGTTGTTTTGCCTTTCAAAGAAAAATTAAACAAATTAGGCCTCAATTCTTGGGAACCAATTATAAAACAAAATTTTTGTTTGCAAAATGCACCGTTTCACATAGAAGTTCTGCAAAATAACACTGAAGACAATGAAAAGCCATAGCAGGGAAAATGCCTCAGGCCTGCCTGGTTGTATTCTAGCATCCCCCTGCAACAGAACACCACCCAGGTCACAACAGCCCTGTGACAGGCGGGGCCCTATACATCCAGCCAACCTTGGAACTGGCAGGATTAACCCTTAGGAGCAGTGTGAGAAGCGACAGAAGTGTGAAGATGACAGAATTCAGATCTCCCTCAAGCAGTTATCATGAAGGTGGCTGAGGTGATGTGGAAAGGGAAAGCACAGTTAGAAATTTTAGACACAGACTTGCTACACTCCACATTACACAAATAAGCCACGGGCTTATTTTGCCAAATCTAACAATTTGCCATGAAGCTCACCTAGCAGCAGGTGGTTCAGATGAGCCTGCTTTGCTACACAGCAGCAGTGCTCTGCAGCAGAGGGCTCAGCCACCACAGCAAACAAACGTCTCAAACTCAGCCCTAGTGGCAAATCCTTTACACAAGCCTGACCACTCTCAAACTAGTGCTGGCTTTTGACTCTCTAGCAGTCCAATCACCCATGAGAAATCAACTAATACCTACATGTCTTCTTCATTATCCAGAAATTTCCCAATTTTCTAACAGACTATTACAGTCTTTGAAAGTAAATGAAATCAAATGCCAACTGGAGTCCAAAACCGAAACTGCTCCCCTTAAATT
The DNA here is from genome assembly GCF_000700745.2 of Antrostomus carolinensis. Taxonomy (NCBI): domain Eukaryota; kingdom Metazoa; phylum Chordata; class Aves; order Caprimulgiformes; family Caprimulgidae; genus Antrostomus; species Antrostomus carolinensis. The sequence continues at coordinate 33,080 of NW_010339060.1, forward strand.
CTGTATCCAAGTGGACACTCTTGCTCCAACGTGGGAGACATCATTTGGTAGACATGCAAGCAGAACTGCTGTTCAGATAACGGAAAGTTTTGTCTTTGAAAGTAGATCCCATAATTATGTTGTTGTTCTGGCATCTGACCTAAAAGGGGCAGCAGATTGTCCCGTCTAAGAAATTCATGCCAGCACTTGCTTATATTGCTGGCACACCTTCAACTAAAATGCTGAGAATTAAAAGCTTCCACCCCAATGATTCCAGGCTGTTCAGGCTGTTGGTGTTTCCATCCTTGACTATATACTGCTTTAAAGACAAACAGTATTATGTTTAAAGCAGCCAGTGAAAGACAAAATTTCTTTTTGTGCCAATACCTCAAAGTAATACAAGAAAACTGTACAAATAACATAACTGAACCAACCATGGATTTTTTTTTATCAAATTTATCAATTATTAAAATAATACCGATAGTGCTTCTAAAATTCTTATTTGTTTTCAGATCCTAAATGGACACTGAAGAACTAGTCATATTTTATTTTATTTTACCAAATTAAAAAGAGCTTATGAGTAGTAGTCTTATGCCGTTCTCACAAAGAAACTTTTTAGACTTCAACTGGGGGAAGTGACATGAGAAGATACAGGTTTCCATGCCCATTAAATCTGAGGCTAACAGATGACCAGAGCAGCAAAAAAAGTGATTGTGGTGGAGAATTTTATACATACATCTATACTGGAAATGGATTACACAGAAGCCAAATATATTTTCTTTTCTGTTTTAAGAAGATTATGTATACTATCATCTATGCGATATTGTAAGCAAGATGGGTATCCAACATACAGAACTGTTATTTGCCCTTCCAAATTCTGTTTCTTCTGCATTAAGTCAGCAAAAAAATCCCACCACAGGTGCATTACATGCTTGATATGGAAGACTAGCCATCTCAGGCAAGAAGAACTAGAGAAATTAATGGATAAAGTCCAGTCCATCAGGAGTTATTAAAAACTGAGTTCCCAATAGTGGGGTTCCTGCTTAGAAAACCTCTCAGGTATTGGTTGGTAATTCTTAGTTTATAGTGGGAGGAAGAACATTCTACACACACCTTTTCCTGACATTATATTTACCTTCTTTTCATGATGTTTCAGCATACGCTTAGGGACAGCACTAAATTTTGCAGGGAAGGATGGGTATTATTTCCTAACAAGCCACCTTTAAAATGGAAGCAAGTAAACAGAATCAAGAAAACAATTAATTGCTGAAAGCAGAAAATTATTAAAAGAAAGAAATGAAAATCTGTATTGCAGCATTTTCTTTTCCAACTCCTTCAGTGAGGGCAGAAAAAGAAGATTCAGCCATTAAAAAGCCCCCAATCTTTGGTTCTGGAAACTAGAATGGTTGAAGACATAAAGAAACAGAGATGGAAAGTTGGTTGTGAAATCTGTACCAGCTACAGCACCTCCCAGAGGCAGGAGGTATTGGGAGGGATGATGGGGCTCCTTTCTTCTGCGTGTGCTGGTCTGGTGACTGTCCCTTCAAACAGCAACCATATGCAGCACCGACCTAATCGGTCAAATGACTAAAAACCAGGCCCTCTTAGACTTGTATCTTGCCCTGTGAACCCTAACAAAAGAGCAACATTTCACAGAAGGTGACAGTCAGATCTCAGTGACAGCAGCATTTCTGAAGATGAGAAGCCATAGTTTTGTAGGGCAAGAACTGATGATAGAAGCAACCATAAAGTAACGCTGCATGAATCACTCAGAAGTGCTCCGAGAAGATGATTTGACCTCTGGAACAATCAGAAATGGCACAAGAAACATCAGGAAGGTAGAAGTAAGTAGTTTTGGCTGTTAAAATAATACAAAGCTGCATTGTATTTATCCAGAATGTGTAGTTCTTCTTTGTCAAAGGAGAATATTTAGAGAGAAAATTGATTTAGCAGTATGGGTCCTGGTTGCTACTGAGTAGAAGAAGAAAAAGATTGCTGGTCTACATTTTACTCTTCTCCAACATCTATGGCCCAACCAGCCAGGGGGATAATAGAACAATAATAGGTTTGACAAAGCAAAACTGTCTTGTAACTGGACGACACCAAAAAAGGAAGAAAATCAGCTAACAGTTAGACTGGGCTCACACATTCCCTGGAAGAGACTCTGTTTTACAAAGGCAGTATCTAGAGGCTGGTCTATGCCTACTGAAAGAAACTGTCATTCATGGTTTGTCTGTCTGTGTTTTCTTAAAAAGTCAGCTGAGCTCTGGAAGGTGTGCAGAAGCAGCTCACACAGCATCAGACTGCAACGCTTACACAGCCCGATGGCACCACAGCTGAGATGGGATATTCAGATGCTTTTCCATTTGTTTGCTAATTGCTCTGCCAGACTGCAAGTGTGTGACAAGAACTATCAAACACAGAGTTTCTCAGAGGAGCTGGAAGACCTGAAGTCTGGCATGGATGGCTCCAGGGCATTCATTTGCAATTTCACATCACCTTCAGCATACTGGCTCACCTCTGACACCTGTGCTAAAGGACAAAGTAGCTGTCATAAAATCACCAACGTACAGAAAAATCCTTTTCCTATGTAGCACCAACAGATACCACTAGTTAAAAATTTTCAACCATTTCTATATAGTTAGGGTTCTTACCACAAATAACTCCCAAATCTTTTACCTCCTGAAACTTATTATTCCTGACAAAAGCCAAAGGCATCTCTCACAAGCAGTTAGCCTCCAATGAAGAATCCATTGGGGAACCTGGCCCTTAATGGCTAAAGCAGCACAGGAGCATACAGAATATATCTGGAACTTTCCTTGTAAAAACTACTATTTGGTTTGGCCATCCCCAGTCCCATTCTTTACAGAATGGGCTTCTTCAACAGCTCCTGAGGAATGCTCCTGCCTTCAGACTGACAACAGGAAATACAGTCCTGCAAAATTAAGATTCACCTCATTGAAGAGGGAAATAAATTTAAGGAACATTAGAAGCTCCTCGATTCTTGAGCAGCAGTCCTCTTTCTTATCAGTGGGCAGTTACTGATGAAGTGACAAGAGTATGCAAATACACCAGCTTCTTTGTGTCATACAAAAAACGCCCTTGTAAATAGTACAATTCTATTGTACAATAGTAAAACAGATTATACACGTATACACATAAATCTAGATCACACAGATGGAATGTTCTCACTCTGGACATACAGAACTGAATCTTCTTTCACTTCTATATTCCTAATATGTATTAAGTACAAAATACAGTTTAAATGAAGGTTAGGGATGATAAGTGTTACCTCAGTCGGTTGGTATAGGTATCTACACAGGTCTTCATTTTAGCCAACAAAGTCCCAACAGAAGCTTGTGACTCAAACTGTTCTTCCTCCTCTTCACTATTTTCTCCCGACAGAGGAAGCAGTAATGGTACCATCGATGTGCAGGATGCAATAGCACGGAGTAATTCTAGCAGGGCTCGATAAAGGGGAACATGTCGGGCCATATCCAAAACTAAGAGAGAAAAACAGTTTACAAAAATTACTAAAACGGAACACCCTTCCACTCTTAGTGCAAATGTTTTAAATAGAAATGCTAGATTTTAATAATTATTAAAATATTAATCGCATTTAATGGTAAAATACAGTATTTTGTATTGTAATTTATAATTGGTGTTTTAATGGACTTGTCCAGAAAAAATTGGATAAGACACCTGGAAAACAAAGGTTAGCAAAAGGCACAAGAGGACAAAAATGCTAACAAGGTATGGAAAAGGATTACCATATGCTATATTAATTTCTAGTAGCTTAATATACAATCCTGGCTCAAGCTGTATGCCGACAGGAATTGCAAACAAATATAAATGGAGGAAAAATTGTAACCTATGGTGTAGCAGAGTAGCATTTGATGATTCTAATAGCATAAGCATTAATATAGACAGACTTTCATATCACCCACTTTATTTACAGTTATCTTCTTGGGGAAAATTTGTCTGCATTATTGCAGAAATATTTATGATCATAAAATAAATGAAGTTAGCTACTAAGAAGCCTAGCTTTGCTTCTTTTCATGGAGAAAGTATCATTTCAAAAACCATTATGCATCCTTCAGAACATGCAAAGGCTCTGAAGAAGATGCAAATTTTATCTGCATACATATGAACTGGAAAACAGTGAAGATGAGTAAGAATATGTATATGAGGCAAACCTCACTTTTACTGCTGCGCAGTGTGATGTGTATGTATTAAAGAAGTAACTGTGGGTAGAATATAGATATCAGCTCCTCTGACTAGGAAAGACAGGCAGAGACACAGAATTCTAATGGATTCTCTAGCACTACTTTGTTTATTTTTCTTTTCCACTTGCTTGGACAAATATGTAATGGATGTCATTTCAACTGAGTTTGTATCATTAATAGAAATCCTGAAAACGAAGCAATACACAGACACTTTAACACAGCTGCTTCCCCAGTCCCTAGGACATGCTATTTTTAACCTAACCGCAGAAGACAATGGCTCTAGTTCAAAGTATTTACAAACGACTGAGTTTATGATAAAATAAGTTTATGCTTTTTCCAGCAAAAAACCCCTGACAAACAAAAAGCCCCTGAAAACTCGCACTAGGACAGAACAAAGCACTGAACTCTTTAATGTTTCTTTTAGCACATCTCACCCTCCAAGCTAAAGCTGATCACAAACTTTCATCTCCTGTCACCAAAACCTTAGCTCTAGATACAGCATGATGGGATGGCATAAATATCCAAGCAAAATTCAACAAGCTGCTTTATCCAGGTTTAGAGCTGGATTTATCTCTACTAAGAGTCCTGTGTTCAACAGCTTGCTATTTGTATTTTGAAACTATTACAATGGCACAAACTCTTAACTGGGTGAAGTTCTGTTGTGTTGAACAGGACAAAAACTTACTAAAACAAAACATTAATCTGTCAGGTCTGGTATCATGGTTCTAAAAATATCCTGTGTGAAAATACTCCATATATTTAAAGCAAACTCCACTGAATTTGAACACTGGCGTTAAGAAAACCAGTTTCAATTATGTGTCAATTCTTATATTTTATCTGTTTTTATATATATATCTATATCTCCATTCCTTATGTTCAATCTCTAGTGTCCACAGAAAAACCCCCACAATGTGTAAAACACCTTGAACACTAATAGATCTGATGATGTGTGAATTAAAAAAACCAAACCAAAACAAAAACTACCACCACAAAAAAACCCCCCAAAAACAAAAAAGGGAAAGAAAAAAGGGTGTGTGGGGGTGAGTAGGGTAAAAACAAAGGAAGAAAGTGAGACCATAAAATGTCATAGCACAGCCCTCACCAGAAACCACATCCCACCCGTAGTGCTCCATGACCAAGCAGCTCCTCAATTTAATCGATAGCTGTTTATTATGAAGATAGCAAGTGAAGGAGAGACAGGACCTCTTAGATAACCACAGCATTTCACTTCTGAAAAGCATTTATTTATTTATTTTAACAATGAAATTTTCATGAGGCCCGAATATATAATTTCAAACCCTTCAATGCTTGCTTCTCCTCTCCTTTGCTAAATGAATAGTTAAATTAAAAATTACTGTCATGAGGGAAACCGAACTGACATAACTTCAAAATAGGAATGTTTTCCAGAAAGATAGGAGAGAATTTCTGGTTTTACCAGATTCAACTCACTTGCACTGCTTTGCAAATGTTCCCCTGTGAAACAAATTAAATGCATTCACTTGGTTTCAATTTAAACTGTCTTTTAGGGAACAACTACCAATTTCTTTTACCTTAATGCTGGACTCTTCTAAATTCAATTTCTTGATACCATTATGTGTCTCACACTATTTTTGTCCAGGGCCTTTATCATACTTACTAAGGATTATGACCCATGCAAGTGTGCTTGTCCAAAATGCCAGAATTTCCCCTCATTCCCAATCTAAATCGTAAAAATGTTTATCAATACTGGATATCTGGATAAGTATCAGAAAAGCTTGCTGTAAAGAACTAAAAAATGGCAAATCACTATTTATTACCTTTGTTTGGCACTTCATCTACCCCTTGTGCCTACTTTGTTTTCAATTGAAAGCGAATGCCAAACTGACCACGGTATGTGTTTTCTGCAGATACAACTCTGCTTTCTGAAATAGGTTAGGAAGACTTGAGCATTTTTTAAATCTCTGTATATACATGTTATACATTAATATGTATATACATTAATATGTATATACATTAATATGTATATACATTATGTATATACATTAATATGTATATACATTAGCTGTTCCAAATTGGATAACGCTCTATTTTTAAGACACTATATTTAAGCCACTAGGACTACAAGACACTCCTTTGCAAAACTCCTCCCTGGCCCAGATCTACTGTTTGCTAACCTGTCCATCCCCTCCTGGTGTGGCCAGCTGCATCTACCGATGTCGTAACAGCACCTTCTGGACTGACAGAGTTCAAACTAGAACCCCGATATTCAGGCTGTACCACCCAGGCTCCACCATCACCTTTACTGCTTTTAGTGTTTGCAGCATATTTAGTTAGCTGGGATTTATGATGGATGTCTTCCCTTTAGATATCATTATGTATATATTTGGGAACAGTATTTCAGAAATATAAATGATACAGCTTTGTAAAAAAAAAAAATTTAGATCCTGTAACAAAGTAATTTAAAGGAACTGAATTAAAATACTAAAAACATTAATAAAAATATAAAATACAAATCTGCAAATTAACAAATCCTATTTCCATTAAACAGAAGCAATGGAATCTTTGGACTACCATTTTCCCATATAAGTATCTCACCAACTAAGACACCAGCAATTTGCATTTTAAGCAAATACAAACTTCAATGAAGAACAAGTGTTAAAAGTAATTCACTAAACTTAAAAGTTTTCTTCTAAGTATACTATTCCTTGGGAACACACCCAACCTTTTTTCTGACTGAATTGGTCAATACAGGGGTAGCATAACATTTTACCTGAATTCAATAAGGTAGCTTCTTGTGTAGCAGAGAAAACCCAACGCATCACAAAACAGAAACAAATACTTTTGCTTGTAGCAGAGCTATAATTTGAATAGCATCAGCCCATCTAAAATATGTCAAATTTTTTAAGAGGTACTTCAGTTGTATAAGGCACTAACAATATTTGATTTATATGGGCATACACATAAGCATACCAAATTGCAAATACACAGCACTCCTAAGAAAATGAAAACAGGAGACTAGAATTCTTGGCTTTGTAAAAATGACCAATGGATATATTATCCAGGATTCCCTGTTATCCCAAAATAAAAAAATGTTATTAAATAACGACAAATATCTTTTCCAAACAGCTCTGTTTGGTGGTCTCAGGTTCACACACTGAGTGTGGCTGGACTGTCCTGGCTGTGAGGCCCACACAAGCCGGGGGGGCTTTCACATCTGTCCATTTTTGTCTTGTCCATGTTCCCTGATTCTGTGGGGCAGTGAACTGTTGAGGGAGGTCCAGCCCCCAGCACCACGGACCAGTTCAGAACCTCCCCCTTGTTGACTCTCAAACAGCACTGCTGTCCAAGAGAGCCTATCTGAACTTTAGCTAGGTTTCCTGAGCATTTCTTCAAATGACTACTATATGCCACATACATCAAAAGTTAAAGTTAAATTATTTGATTACTAGACTTGGAACACGGATTTGCACTCATTTTTCATCCTGCATCCTTGTCTGCCTTAAACAGGGCCGGCAGGACAGGGCTGCCTGGCAACAACCGTGCTGCCTCGGAGAAGGCTCCAAAACCAGTGCCTGGAACATGGATTTGCACCTCCTGACCCAGTCTGCTTCCCCTGCGAGCTTCCTCTGTGCTTCTCAACTTGCATTCAGTAAATACACATCAAGGTCTCACCCCTTTTGGCTATACCAGTAGTTAACCAGTTCAAACAGTTGTGTATGAAGCACAACACAAGTTAAAAGCTCCTGCTGACCCTGGAGCATGAGCAGCCAGATGCAGGGGACCTGTAAAATGGCCCCTGGCCAGCAGCTGAGAGGCAGCTGTGACAGCCCAGGGTGAAGGAGAAGGGCCACGATGTGACAGAGAGCAGTGGGGCAACACCACCACGGGGTGGGCAGCAAGACCATGACAGCAGCGCTCTTGAAGGCTGGAATCCCAGTGCTGCCACAGACAGCTGATTTAAAGGACAGTAACAGCAGCACCTTTACTACCACCTTTGTTTTATTAATTGCAGGAATTACAAGTTCTAGAAGGATGAGTGGATACGTCCAAAAAACAGGACAGTGTCTTATTGTTTTTGATAATTAGGGAGGAAGTTCACTGTAGCCTTTCTGGACAATAGGCAATAGGTCTACATTTATTCCATTGCATTTATGAAAAGCAGAAATCTCAGCAAGGTCACTGCCATTTACTAAGATAGGTAGGGATGGCAAACACCTGGCAAACATCACCTGGTTTAGTGGGATAAGGTCTTATTACTCCCCCTCATTCCTTTGGATAATAAAGGTCAAGTTTTACTGGAATCACCAGAATTCAGTTAGCCTCTTGCCACAGTATTTGCAATTTAGAAAGACACTGAAGGCTAAATAGCTAAAAAAAAAATAAAAAATAGATATTTCATAAAACCAGACCTCCCTTATATGCTCACAACAAGCAGTCTGACTTGGGGGTGGTGGAGGGATGAGGAGTCTGAATTAAGCTATTTTAAGAAGTCTTGACTTTCAGAAACTGTCATGCATCCTGTATTTTGAAAGCTGCAGTCTTTCACAAATGTCTAAAGGTCCTGAGACATTAAGGCACTGATCACATTTTTAAAAATTTCTAGACACAGCCTAGTTATTCCTCAGAAACAACTGATTAACATTCAAAGACTGTGTGTGAGATTTCAAAACATTTCAATTGCTTTCCACACATCTATCTATTCATCACCAATATAGATTTATTTCTTACAAAGACCTAAGACTACCCATATGCAATTACAACTTTAATATAATGAAAATGCATATGAGGGCAGGTAGTTTCATAGGATCAAGGTATCCCCTTAAATTGCATGTATATCTGTAACAAGATAATGGCCCAACTGAGTCTAATACTCCTTTGCTTTCTTTTAATATTATACAATATTCAAACAAAGAATAGCCAGGCCTAATGGCCCATTAAATAGATAGTACTGAACAGCAATAAATTTTTTTTTGCAATTCATTTAACATCCTCAGTACAACTTAACTGGCTATGAATACGATTATAAAACTTACTTCCATTGCAAAGAACATTTAAAACATATCACAAAGAATAAGCACATTTATTTTAAAATAAAGGAAACTATTAATATAGCATATCCAGTATATAGAAAAATCTTCACACTTTACAGCAGATTAAAGAAACAAATAGAGAATAATAATTTGTAAGAAAATGATTAAAAGTTCTGCTTTATTTGCACCTAATGTGCAGGCCTTTCCACTGTAATTCTCACTGTAACCAACCTAGGAACTACCCTAAGGAAGCCTACAAATTTGATGTAAAAGAAAACAAAATGAAACATACACTTGAGGGAAAAAACCCCAAACACCTTTACAACTTCTAAATATATCACATTGCCACATGCATACTCGCCTTGCTTCCGTGCTGTGAGAAAAGCTGTATATATATGCTCTCAATCTATCTCCTGTACATTGTTTCTCATTTACTAACTTGCATCATTTAAGGACTTCTTGAATTTCAGTTATTTTAGAGGCTCACCAAAGTTTGAGTATTTTTTCTTACGTGAAATTTCTTTTTTCTTCTGACCAACATACATGACTGACTTTCTGCCTTTGTTGAAGGCAAGAAGAGTACGCTGGCAGTCACAGCAGAAGGCACCACTGCCAACTGTTTCCAAATTACAGCCCTTTTATTTATTTTCTCAAAGAGATCTGCCACTGCAAACATGAGAGGGACGGTCATGAATGGATGATTAACAGGAAATAATTGAAAAGAAAAAGGCATTCTGGAGAGAATGCACATCTAAAACTAGGAAATGCAAATTTAAACAAAAAAATTCCTGTAAAGGCTACAAGTGCGGTTTACATTTAACAGATTCGAAGAGGGGAAAAAAACAGGTTAAAACTTGAAATGAACAAATTGACCTCTATAATCAAAGATGAAATTGAATCCTGATTTTATAATTATGCTCTCATCGTCCATCCCAAGAGGCCTCCTTCTTGCGTGGGGTAGAGTTTCCAGTGACCCAAGAGACGCCTTCAAGTCTCATTTCTTGTTTTGTTTTGGATCTATTTTTCTCCTATTTCAATAAGACTTTCTATCTTCCTGGAAAGACGAATGATTGTATTTTGTTTAATATTCATTCAGAAGTAGCCATCTAATCCTGCCTCTGTTTTAAGTAATGTGAAAGAAAACCACTGACAGTTACGTATAGCAGCTGGATTATAAAACTGTTCAATTCATATCATGCAGAAATACTGAAAATTTACTGCACTGTATCCAAACCTCCCCTGCAAAAAAGCCCAAGAAAACACCTTTGCATTCCAAGACACCTATTTTATCTTTTACAGTAAGCAAGTTTAAAGAACATTGGCCTCATCAATTTAAGAAGCTAAAAGTAAAATATGACACTCTCATTACCATGGAACTTACTAAAAAGCTCAAGTTCAATGTTAAGATCATGACTGCAGTACCACACACACCCGTCACGACATTTTTCTTTTTTATTTTATTTTACTTTTACCTCCAAATAATTTAAAAATAGATCTTAAAGTTCTGTCAATTTTCCATCATTTCTAAAACACACTTAGTAATTACTAAGGACATCTTTTTTAAGCCTCAGTATGTTATTCACAAACCTAAAACCCATAGCCATGATTAAATTAAGGAGTTCAGGATCTCGTTATCATATCAAAGACACTCAGTAGCTACAAACACCACTGAGCAAAAAAGCCACACAAAGGAAACACTCATTTTGTATTTTTAATTAAAACCTTCAGACACAGTCTTGTGGCCACAGATACTGCGCCAAACATGAGTGAGACACACTGTCTTTCCAGCAGGGCCACCCACATGTCCTTTTGCTAAATATTTTAAAACTGGAGCCGTTCCTCAGCCCCCCCTTCACCGCATCTTTGCAAACATATGATCTATGAATGCAGCCAGCCCAGGCTGCAGGCAATAGTGTCAGTTCCAAATACGTCATGCTCTGCTGCCTCTTGATTTTCTGTTTCAGAATCAACCCAGGGCAAGCCTCTTTTATAATAGGCCTAATTAACACCCTGTGTTCTGCTCCGAACAAAAAAAGGGTTGCCTACAGAGTATTTCAAAATCTGATCTGTTTAAGAAAACATTAGCCTTCGAGTAAAAATAAAACAAATGCATTCTAAATACTGTCATCTTGTAATAATTTAATTAGCTTGACTTTTTCTTCACTTTTCTTTATAGGAATAACACACAAACATTTTCACAGTATCATCTGGAGTATCAGAAAAATGGCACCAGAAAAGACGAAGCAGGAGGAGGAAGGGTTAAGTCCCCTTACAGGTCATGAGTTACACATGCTGTGTCAGAGCGGTAAAATAATGCAAGGGTGGGCCTCTGAATTCAACATGTACGGTGTCAGGCTCCAAGTTGATTACTATTATTGTTCAGATAACAGCCTTAAAATTTTGCTTTTCAGATGTTAGCACTGAGCCCATTAGCAGTCAAAAAATAAAAAAAAAAAAGAAAATCAGATCAATTGTTAGAAAAGGTGAAGAGAAATTGGAAATTACTTAATGAGACTGCGTTCAATTATTAGTACCACTTCAACATCATGTGCATTTTCCCCCTTTCTCAAAGAGACAGTCCAGAACTGGAAAAGGGACGAGAGAAAGGTGACTCAACAACCCAAGGTATGGAATGAGCTGCTGTACTAAAATGAAATAAACTGAGACTTTGCAGCCTCAGCGACTAATGAAGTGTATCATAAAGGTTGGGGTTTTTTTAATTATGAGTGGTAAAAAAGTGAATAGAATTGGACTGATCAATGCATTCACAGGAATAGGTGCACCATTAGATGAAATAGTGCCACTTGTAAAAGAACATACACTACACAACACATCACTGTTAAGCTTTGGAAAAGCTTAGCACTAAACGTTGGGACAGTAAATACTGCTACAGGTTCAAAAGTAATCAGATAAATTCATGTAAGATCAGCCCATCACGGCTCATAAATGAGGAGACACCAGCCCTGGCCACATAGTAGCAACACCAGGGCAGCATCTGTAGGTCAGCCCCATCCCTATATGCTCCCATAGGCATCTGTTATTGTCCACTACTGGTGATCAAGTAATAGGCTAACAACCGTGGTCTGTCTTGGCACTGCTCTACTTATAAGTACCTTCTACAAAAGTTGGAAAAAAAAATTATAACAGTTTAACTGTTACTATATAAAAGGAAAACTCTTTCAATTATAGAATCAAAATGAATTGGTCAGTCATCTAGAGTTAGTGTAGTAATGTGGCTCAAGGAAGTAGACCTCAACTATTTCTGGTTTGCTTATTTTTAAATAATATTTGATTTTGGTGAAGTTAAGTATTTTCAGGAAAGTTTTTTTTACAAGTGAAGTCAAACAACACTTAAAAGTTGTCACAAATGTATTTGTGAATAGAGAGAAAAACTTTGCCAGAAAAAGCAGAAGGCCAGTGTGTATGGTGTCATTGTGTTTCATTAAGCCAGTGTGTACAGTTGAGTAAAAAGACACAATGTCCTGTATTTCCAAAGGACAGGAAAAAGAAACCCAAATGATATAAAACACAAAAAAACCCCAACTGATCTTTTAAAACATAAGTGACTACTGAAACCAAGTGCAGTCCCCAGTTTTGGAGATATTACTATTTCCATGCCACACTCTAGTCCCTGATAATGGAATCCAGTAGAGAGATCACTCTCTGCCATGTAATAGGGCTCCACATAATCTTGAAAAGGTGGTCAGGTAATGAAGAGATGCTTCTTGGAGGCTACAAAGCCATCTAACATGGGGGGTAGGGAATACATAATAAATTAAGAATAATTAACAAAAAACTAAAATTGCAAAATACTGTATTAACGGGTTTTGTTTGTTTGTTTGAAAAAGTGGCCCAGTAGGCATTAGTGTAGAAAGGATGTGAGCAGAGTACAGCAGAGGAAGTCCATACTGCCAGGGGTTCCAACCCCATCTCTCCTCTGAAACATTGCTGGTTTTACCCAACACCAGTTCTTTAAAACCAACAAAATATGAAGAAACACAATTAAAGCATAAAGCTATAACCAAATCATGTTTATAGCTAAATCTAGAAAATAAGTGTAAGGAAGCACCAATGTAAAGCTACAAGATTGCTCTATACTATCCAATAAATACATAATGATATAAAGGCATAGATAAATGAAAGATATAAAAAATATACGAAGAAAGATATATATAAAGAAAGGCATTCAGAGACTGCATGAAAATAAAGCTTTTTGCCTGGTCAGAGGATGAAAAAAACCCCACTTCATTATTAATACATTATTAAAAAGAACAGCATTTTCTATTTGAGGTAGATGTAATGAAATAAATCTAATATTAAAGGTAAGCTAGAAGTGTCAAATTAATCTTCCATTTAGCCAAGGAAATAAGAAAACTACTTTCTGTAGAGAAAAACCCACAAGATTTAAATATTCTGCAGACTAAACCTTTCTTGAAAAAGTAAAATTGAAACCAAAACAAACCAGGTGCAAGCTGCCTCCCACCTCAAGTTAAGTGTCTCAAGTGCAGGCAATCCACAGAGATGAAAGTAAAGGTATCATTACTCTAAGAACATGAAGCACGATTGTTTAAGGAAGTTAATGTGGCTTTCAGCATCCCTGCACTGGAGAAGGGAATAGTGATTTCACTATTTTTGGCAGAAGAGTGGGCAAGCAGCCACCTTGAAATAGTCCTCAGTCTAAGTGTTATCCCTTCCAGCCCATAAAACAAGTCACCAGTATTTTAGAATAAGATGGAAATTGAAAATAAGATGGAAACCTGCCATTTCATTGCACAGAAATCAACATGAAAATTCAAAATTAGATAATGAAGTTGTAGAGTGTTTTTAAACCATTACTTCAGCAGATGGAAAAAGGCCAAGACTTGGGTCTTCTCTTCTAACTGTCAGCAGAGGATATCAACATTGTTACTGGAATTAAAGGACATGCAGTTCCTGTACTTTATGGCAAACTTTCCATATGTGTGAGCACACCTACAGAATCATGTCCTCAAGGGACAGACAGAAAGGAGGCTACTTAGGAATCTCATTCTCCCTTAAATATCTAACTATTTGCTTGGCCAGGATGGCAGGCCCCCTGTGCATATGCAAAACAGAACCTTTATCATTTCAGTGTATTTTCTGGAGAATAGTTGGTTGTTTAAATACCAAGATGGGCTTTTGGTAAACACGAAAAGTGCAGGCTGAGGAGAAAAATTCAAGCCTAATGGCCTCCCTGAGTCTAAGTTAAATGAAAGGTAACCCCTTGCACTCACTGCATACTGAAAGTGCCTTACAGTACAATAGCTATGAGTCAAATTTATCTACCAGTTTAACTGAGCACCACATACGACAGGGAGAATCATCTCTGTGCCCCAGACTTGTGGAATAAGAAAATTTGCACCTTCCATGCAAACTCATGCAAGTTCCTGCCTACCTTGTTAAAATGGATCATCCTCCATTATGTTACAGTATAACAATAAAGACTAACTCAAAAGAGGAGAAAATATTCTTTTGTTAATGAGCAGTACTATCTTGAAGTTGTCCTCTATGGAGAACAAGAAAATATAAATACTATTGAAAAAAGCTAGAGTTTGGGTGTTGGAATGATCCACCACAGATTAACTATTTTTCTAGACCAACTCCTTCAGCTACAGAGATCTATTTCCTTTGACTTGTACTCAATACTATGAATACCCTCAGAGAACAGTAAGAAAGGAAATACAGCGAATGGGAAGTGTCTGCAGAAGAGTATGGGAAATGCCAGATACATTTACAACATTTCATTTTCAAAAACAGGAGAGAAAACAAGAACACAAAAGAAATAAAAGACAAGTGAGAGTGTTACTGCCTGGTATAATGAAGACCTATGACTTGACCACACAAATGAGGTTTTCAACTGCTGAAAACAAAAGCCGGCCCTCACCTCAATGTTCCAGTAAGTTCCTCTTCAAATGCATGTGCAGCTACATGCCTCAGCTGATAAAACCCTTCCCTGGAAGTACAGTGAGCTCACTTTTAGGAAAGGCAAAGTAAAAATGTTTAGAACTAACCCTGCCAATCTGCTCTGTACATAAACAGAAAGAAAGGGATCACTAGTTTGTTTAGTCAAGAAAATTTCAGCAGCTTATCCAATTGTGCTGCCACTAACTGACAAAGCCACTAATATGGAAAAAATAAAAAAAATTGAAAATTCATTACTTACAGCCCTTTCAGGAGTCTCTTGTGTGTAACAATAAAACATCTGTGCCCCGTATGTGGTTACTGTATCCTTAGCAACAAGGATCAGGAAGGCATGAGAGTTAAAAAAACCAAACCAAAACAACCCACAAACATTTCTGCGATATAATATGGAACTGTAGGACATCTATTATGGTGTCATGTTCTCCTCTGATGTCATATTCTCTTCTCAAAAAGGACCGAGTGTTGGGAATGAGAGGAATAATTTTAAAAATTAATTCTTAATGCCTCCAGTAAAATCTGTGAATGTTTGTAGCCTGTCATGCTGCACAGCAATCTATTCCAGACACCCAGATCTCATTCCCAACCATCATGACTAAGTCTAAATGAAACCACTTGAGATGTACCGTCTGACTAAAGTAAAATCAGAAAAAATGGAAGACCCGGTAATATTTACTCTGGACATTTTGAAAGATGCAATGTGAAACCTCAAATTTTAAAGGGCCTGCTGCATGTCTTTACCAATTACCCTCAGAAGAAAAACCAGTTTAGTACTTACAGACTCCAAATCTTGTCCTGCAAGCAGGGATACAGTACCAGTGTTGACTTCCAGTTAATGAAGGGGGGGAAAAAAAAAAGGAACTCCTGGATGAAATGCTCATGGGCCTCAGTAACGAGATAAATGGACCAGGAAAGCTTAGGGATAGGCTCCCTCCACTTTAAACAAGGTAGAAGCTTTACTGCCTTGTGCCTTGAACAGTCACGTCAGTGACCTGTACTGTTTTCTGTAAATTAAACAACGGTCACAAGATGGTGACAGCCTATTGGCAGAGGGAATTTCATGGAACACTTACGGTCAAAAGCAAACACTTCTGAAGACAACAACCCCTAACTTTTATTTCTCAAGTGAATAATTCAAAATAAACACACAGAAACTTATTTCAGAAACTAAATGAACACCAGCTCCATCTCATGTATGATTTGTTAGCTTCTATACATCCTTGTATCAAGGACCAGCATCTAACTGCATTTCTCCTGAAAGCTTATTAAAAGAGGTAACTCATCTGTGGGAGGCAGGAAGGCAAACACCACAGTTTAGTTTCCTTTTACATAAAACATATTACACAGTGGAGTGCAAGGCATCAAGGTCTGTCAAAAAAGTGTATCTCACCTTAGTACCGGAAAAGTGATGTCTAAGTGGATCCAAAGGGGAACAGTAAAAAATTACAGGTCCTTGGCAGGCAGATACAGATACGTAAGCAGTCTGTTGTTGCTCATGCTTTCAAGACAGTCATACTACCCTGTAACCACAGAGGTCCAGAACTTCATAGTGGTCTCCAGATGACAATGAAACCTTGTTCACTTATGGTCCTGTAAAGCAACTTCAGTGGCCTAGTCACCACGTGGAAAAATTTCTGTGATTTAAGGCTCAGAAAAACAAAAAACCAGATAAAATCCCCATCCCACTCCTGATTCAAGAGTACTGTTTTTCTGAAAAGTACTCTGTATTATTTAGACAGCAGGACAAAGAATATATGAGTGAGAAGCAGAAGGAAGAACAAGGTGAGATGCAAGAAGCCCCCCAGAAATCTAGCCTTCACCCCTCTTATTTCTCACCTGATAATTTCTTGACTACCTTTCCCACAAAACTCCCTTACTTCTGGAAAATCCAACATGGACTTTAATTCACTCTGGTCAAGTGAGTGGGGCCAGAGGCTGCAAGCTAGTCTGAAGTATGCTCTGTACAAACAGCTGCAAAATCCACCACCAGCTGTGTAAATCAATGAAGAGCTCTCCAGTTAATGGATTTATGTTTAAAAGCCATATAAAACAATGTGAAGTATAGAAACAGATAAAGACTGAAGCAGAAGTTACAGTCTCACAGTGATCCTTGCTAAGTAATGATTTGTTGAAGAAAACATTTCTGTTAGCTCTTTCAAGTAAGTAAACTTCAGTCTTTAAAGGACTAAATGCTTTATCTGCCATGCAATCCAGTACCCAATTACAAACCAAATCTAAGCTGCTTTGTTCCTCCTAACAGCTAGGTTTTTAATTCTCAAAGATCTCAATGCCATGATGTTTCAACACATTCTTCATAATTACTCCCTATAAATTATACCAAATTTCTGCACCACAGTAGAGCTAGAAGTACAAATTTACAATTTGTTCTTTCATAAATCTTTTACATTATTATCCACTGAAACGGATAATTGGTTTTGACGCTTAAAAAAAATTATGTTATTAAAGTTCTACTCCAAAAGCACTATCTCCTAGGAAATAACCTGCTGCTTTAAATGTTTTGAAAATATCAACAGCATATATTAATATACTTTTGTAATAGAAAATAAGAGATTTCATGAGAAAATAATTTTATCCTCTTATTCCAAAACTATTTACAACTAAAGATGACAAAACAGAGGAAAGAAATGTGAGAAAAGGTGCTGGGATGGTGGTATCTTCTAGGTTCTTTTGTTTTGTTTTTTTAAGATTGGTCATCTGGAAACTCATATGGACAAGATTAATTATTTCTCACAAGGTAAGATGCTTTAAAGGCTTTGGAGAAAGAAGAACTTGTTCTAGTACTGTTGTTCTCTGAGAGCCACCCTCCTGGACCAGGATCAGTTCTCACTACTGTTTCCCTCTGCTTGCCCAGTAAGGATCCAATATTCACTCAACAGACTCCTCTAACTCAACAAAAAATATGAACATGACAGCTCAAAAACCTGATACTTGAAAGCCTTAATACTCCTCCAGAAGCATGCAGTCTACATTCAAACCAATGTGAAGAAACAGTTCTGGATCCTGCTGTCTTAGACAAAAAACCTCGAGCTGCAGAGAATGGCACAGAATCGTGTCTGTAGCATCTCAAAGGTTACTAACCGCTTTTTAAAGGTACAATACCCATACAAGCGATTCTTTTTGACACCAGTGAAGCAGAGAAAAAAGATTGCCTGATGTCCCATGTGAAACTAGAGACTGAAGAAGAGAAAAAAACCTCTCTCCTTTTTTCCCATCATTCCTTTCCACCATATCCAGAAGGTCACCACACCCACAGCTGGGGTTGAAACACTCACCTCTAACTCAGGAACATTCATCAGTCACCAGCTTCTGAGTTGCTTCAGTACATGAAGAGTGGGATTAAAACAGTTCCCTCAAAACCAATATGGAACATGTCACCCTATCCGCCAAAGGCAGGTTGGCTCAGTATTTCCTAAACTATTACCACTTTTCTTGCCAAAATACCAGTGTACATGCTGACCATATTCACAGACAATAAAGCAGTGGTTGATCTTGACTGGTGCTAATAGAAGCTGGTGTTGAAAGGAGCGTGGAAGAACAACCAGTACTATCCTGTGTCCATTTAATTGATTTCTTGACACAAAACTATTTTAAAGCAAGTGTGAGAGACTACAACAAGCACATTTCTGGGAAGTGAAGACCAACAAGTGGGAACAAACTAGAGGAACTTCTGTAGTTAGTTATGAGAGAATTCTGGATTTTTCCAAGGATATTCTGGGTCAGTAACTAAGTTACAAAATCAAGAAAAAAATCCAGACAATAGTCAAAATGCATCAAAGTCCCTCAATCAAAAGGAGAGTAAGATGTAGACACATAGTTGAAGTGTCAAAATCATCAAGTCAATGTCGAGATAAAACACATGAAAAAGGTGTGAATGAGATCAGTAAGAAATCTAAAGTAACCTGTGTTGCTACAAAGGATCTGAGTTCTTCCTCTTTTTTCAACTGGAGTAAAAATAATACTTTGAAACCTGGCTCAAACTGGCCATGCCCATCACTATTGACTCAAGGGCATCACACATCAATCTATATCATAAAAACAGGCTAACAGCTGCCACAAAGGAAATGGTAGGTGTGTTTAGTTCTTAGGAGAGAAGAGAAAAGGAGGAAAAAAAAAATAAGGAAGAAGGAAGGAGAGTGGATATCCACTTCTCACTTATGCAAAGCGAACTAGTTCATCTTAATTTGTGCATACTATTGCATCTCCCAACAGACACAGCTTTGCTGTGTTGTTCTGCAATTTAACTGGAAGTGTCAGATCTCTTAAAGAGAAGTTAGTGGAGGAAGAACACTAGAATGCATCATCTACAGAATGCAGGTGCTACTACACTTCAAGTAGTTTCCTGCATCTTAGGGAAAATACGTAACAATTACAAGGGAAAACACTCTTCATGGAGAACTGATATATGAATGAACTTTTGGATTTCATGTCAGCATTTTAACCTAAATAGATTATTAAGTCTAGAGAGCTCTTTACATTTTTCTTTCCATTTTCTCCTTCAAATCTTCCTTTACCTTCTGCTTTAACCTGCAATCTTCTTCAGAGCATATTCTCTCCATAATGGCAAACGATTCCTGACTCAAAACTTGCTATTTTAATGAAAAAATACAACATACAGAGTGATCTTGTAGTACATGAAAACCAAAATTATATAAATCCATAAAAATACATTGGGAAAAAGAAAACTTACGCTTTAGTTAAGAGTACTTGTTCCTTTTGTAAATGGGATGTTACAGGTGTACCACATTAATCATAGCAGTAGCATATAACAGGATAATGATCATTTAAGGATCAAGAAAGACTGTAAATCGTTGAATTTATACCACTGAGATTTTACAAAATAGCCTGGCAACTTCCTCTTGAAGTATAAATACCTTTAAAATATGGCATATATTTGTATTGCCTAAGGTCTGTTCCCATGCAATACAAATGCTCAAACATCAGTGGTAATGAACAGAATGACCTCTAATCAACAGAATTTGTTCTGCTCCTGGGATGCTACATAAATCAGTTACCAAGGAGTTGCCAAAGTCTTACTAAGTGCTTGAAAGCTTTGCCTAGGTGGAAGTAATAGAATTAAATTTAGGACATTTTTGGATACCAGTGTCCAAACCCAAATACTATGTAACCATGTAATGTTCACCCCAAAACAGGTGGTTTTATTACTGATTTGTATAAAACATACTCCCAGACCCTAATACTGTTTTACACAAAATGTAAAATACCTCCACATCTTTCCAAATATAATCAAATATTATGGATAAACCAAGGCCTTTTCAAATCAACCTATATTACTCACTTCACTCATGTGAGAACTGTGAGAAATCTTGCACCAAATGTACTTTTCATACTGAAGATGCATTGTAGCTATAAGGAAGTCATTTGTAAATACCAGCTTCCGGCCAACATGGATGAATTCCTTAAGTTTCCTATAAATGAGAAATGATGAATCTGTCAACCTTCTCCCCCTCCTCCCTCAAACAGCAACTCTTTGCCAATACTGGCAGCTTAAGCAGCTACTGCCCCATCCCTCTTACTGTGCTACAGATCTATTTTTGTCTGAGTCTGTTTTCCAAACCAGTTCACGGCATGTCTGCACAGACATGCATATCAATACAGTGGAAGGACAAGAGGGGAGAAATGCCATCAAACCAAGGTCCACGACAGACGCTGGATCTGAATCACAGTGTGCAGGTGTCACTCCCCCTTGACTGCGTGCAGAGGGAGCCCAGAGAGATTTGTTTCCCTGGGTTCACCTTAGCCACTGAAGTGCCAGTGGCATCACAGCTATGAAAACAGCAGACCACTATGAGACCTCAACCACAGTAATAACCAGGCCAAGAAATATTTTGTGAATCTTTTGCTGTTCTCTGTGTCTCTGAGGATACATATTAATTAGCTGGTTATTTGCAGTGGAGCTGTGGAATTTACTTTATGTCACTATTTATACTTGACAATATTGCAAGAAATTCTTCTGCTGACCTTGAATCTTTATATCTGGTTGTGTTGACAAGGTGACAGATTCCTACTGTCCAAATACATAATTAATCTTTAAATAAAAGAGGCACATTGCACAATTTCCCCCCACCCTTCACAAAGGAAAGGGTTTTATTTTTAACATCTGAGGGTTAACACAGTACAACAGCTTGAAAATTTGGTTATTGCTAGGTGTTCTCAGCAATGTGAATGGTCAGAGAACACAAGTGAAAATTTCCTTATCTTTATATCTCTGAACGGATCTAAATTAAAACAGAAATGCATTCAAGACACATAGACAGAAAACAATTCCAGGAACAACTGGAACTGCAGCAGCCTTTTCAGAAGATGGGTAGAGCTTAAAAGGAAAGGCCACATAAATATATTTTAAGGAAGCTATGCTGGAGAGATTTAACCTAATTACTTAATTGTTCTAGAGTCAAACAATTTCACTGAGGCGATGTTACTTTCAGGGTAAAGGGCAAATCATTTACCAGTACCATACATCTCACAGTACCTCAAACATGGTATTTACCATTAAAATAATGCACATGTAAAATACGCAGTTTTGTCCATTACTAAGAAACCAACAAATGTACTTAGACACTTCAGATAAATAATGAAGAAAAAAAAAAATGTAATGTGTAAGCAATTTAATTTTTAAATGGAAGTATTTAAAGCAATGATTTTACCCTCTTTTGCTCTCTCACAAAAAGATTATTGCAAACTTAATTTCAAACAATGCCTTGTAATTTCTAAAATATGTTGTTCTGAAAAGGGATTGATGTTTCCAGTTACATTCCTACTGTTTGAATTCAATGTAATTCATTATCTTTTGACTTTTCATATGTATAAGCCTTCTGTATTTTTGAATTATAAATTGCTTGATATTGCAACTTTTTAAAAAATAAGTTTTCCAATACATGTAAAATAAAGTTGCCTTTGTATCAAGAAGCTATGCTATACAAATAAAAACACATTGCACTGGTAGCCTTCATAGATCGAAGTGATGGAATAAAATTATTTGAAACACAGCTACTTGCAGAGGTTATTAAAACTGTAGCTTTTAATCTGAAGAGACTGGGAAGAAGAGAAGACTTTGCAGAGCTCCCCCTCCTTTCTAACAGGGCAGGTGAAAAATACCTCTCTGATTTACCTAGGAAAAAACTGAGTTACTGCTTGCTATGAAATCAGAACAGGAATATTTTTCTTTTAAGTCTGCATTTTTATTAATTCCAAACTAACCTGCATTCTATGGCTTGCAAATGAAAAGAGGAAAAGCGTTAGGAATAGTATTTCCCACAGAAACAATCGCCTGTCAAACAAAGCATAAAAAGACAAAAGGCAGAAACACTGTTTCAGCTTGAATGCCTTAATGTCACCATTTCTCATGCAGCACTTCCTCAGAAAACCCCCAAGTACAGTTAACTCTCTTCCTCTTTACACCACAGGCTTTCTCCGCTTTTGGTACAGGATTAAAATGTGCGGGGCCTGACAATGAAACAGCAGAGCCATCGCACATTGTTATGCAACTCACTGTCTGCAAGGGTGGCTCGTAGCTCCTTCTTTATTCAGCAAGTGCCAAGTGCATGTTTAATCAATGTCACAGCTCACCACAGTGTGCAACTAAAGCCACTGTCATTCCTCTCTTCAGATTCGCCTGGCTAAGTTATGCAATGCTCCGAAGAAAACCTTGGAATTCTTTCCAGAGGCTCTGAAGGCAGGTGTGTGACAGCGTTCACACTATTGCCAGTAAAGCAGACTTCTTTTCATCCTTTCTCAGGCTGGACTAAAATTACATAGTGTGACTGCACGTACTTCGCTGCATTTGGAATTACAGCATGTCAACGTGAGAAAGCCTCTTCAGACGGCTGCCACAAAGAGTAAATCAAAGGCTGGATTTTTCTGAAATCTTAATAAATAACTAAGTATAACTGAATAAAACCAGGAGCTGGGGGTTTTTTGGTGTGTTTTTTCTTTTTTTTTTCTTTTTTTTTTTTTTTCCCTCCAAAGGAAAAAAACCTAACAGCATGCATTTCATTGCTCTGCATCATCTAAGGAAAAAAATCCTCAGTTTTAGGGAGAGTCAACAGTGAGGATCATTACCAGGAAAGGTTTTATTGCTTTTCGACTACACTTGCTTTAGTGGATTACTGAGAGAGAAGGCCAGTCATTTGGAAGATTCTGTAACATTATTATCCTCACCGATAAACTTCTTCATCAAGGAACTGTTCATGCTCCTATCTGGTCTGTCTGAGTGAGGAGAGCAGCTCCTTCATGAAGATAAAAGCCCGGTTTGCCACTGAATCGACGAGTAAGAAGCATGTCTGATGACATTTTATTCCTGATGCAATGTAGGGTAAGAAACATCTCTTTTTTTACCTTTCTGTGAGATATGCTCTGAGCTGATGGCTTTAATTAGACTCACAGCACAAATACATTTATCTTCAATGATTAAAGATGTTTGCCAGGAGAGAAACATGCCATTGCGCTATAAAATGTGATTGCAAATCTTCAGTAAATTTGGGTTATCTGAACTAGTAGAAATCCCGATCAATTTTTAGTTTAAGGTTAGAAATTTCTGATCAATAAGGCTAGAACAGCCTAGCAGATTACATCTAGTATCTCAGCCACCAATGAACATAATTTTACAGGGAATATGTTTCTAGGGGATATTTGACTGTAAATTAAGAGTACAAGAGCAGCTAAGTAAGAGAGGCGACCTGTCAACCTCACTTTTGCAACAAAAAAGCTAATAAATCATACACGCATCTGTAAATATCTGTCTCAAATCCTATACTGGACAGAACTGTTACTATAAGAGTACTACTGTCCTTTGGCATACTGCAATAATAAGCATATATAATAATAACAACAACCTTTATATTTGAAGAGACAGACATTTTCTGTTAAATGTTTACTGTTGCATGGATGTCCAAACGCTGATCTATTAAACAAGTAAAAGGATAAGATCTCACCTGCAATTGTCTACTTAGGGTTCACTGGTCAAAAAAGACTGTGATACTGTATTAAGGAGGCATATTTACCATGTTTGAAAACCGTACACATGAATATTTTCAACTGTTTTTGTACTGTGACAGTTAAATATTTAACAACAGCTGAAAATTCACATAATCTCCCCAGGCATTTCAGAGCATTTGACAATGCCCACATACCTGCTTTCACCAATTTGATGTTTCATAAGGAAACAAATTAGCTGGCTAAAGACAAATTTTAAATTTTTTTTTATAATTAAGCATTATTACTTGCCTTGAAGCATCAAGCTATCAAACCTGTATCTACCGAACAATTACTTTTAACATGAACATGTTCACACAGAAAGAAAACAAAAGATGAACACCACTCAATAAACACAGCATTAAGAAATACTGTGTAAAGAAGTACTGAATTGTTTCTAAGAAGATCAAAGCTTGCACGTTTGTCAAACCAGATTTACCATTTGCTTTCTTTCCTCTAGCTAGCTGCCAGAATACTGGTGAAGGTATTTGCAGGAAAAATGGGGACCTCTGCCATCGCAACACTGGAGGATGTAAAAAGGCAAGAGGAGAGAGAGGAGAAAGAAGAATCTATTTTAGCACTGCTTGGGATTATTGGAACTGTGCTCAATTTATTTGTTATTGTTTTTGTGTACATCTATACTACACTTTGATGACATTTTTGAACATCAATTGCACAGCACAAAGTGCAAAGACCAGCGATGGTAAGAATGATTTCTAAATTTAAAGCAAAAAAAAAAAAAAAAAAAAAACAAGATTGCTAAGTGTCTGAAAAGATTATCAAAAACATTCCAGAGCAAAGTGTCTGGCTAAGGGCGCTGCATCAGTGACTGCTAAATGTATCTGTGAGCCCAGCTAGCGTGCTAAATTACGTAAATGAAGGCAGACGATATTCAACTTCTCATTGATAACAGATGAAATCCAAATAGCAGAAACAGAGATGGCATTGTTTTACTGCCAGCAAACATGCAAGACACAAGAAACGTGAGCAAACACTGGAAACAATCAGATCATAGAAAGAGACAAATTAAATATATAAATACATATAAGCAAGCCCCATGATGCTTTCTATGGTTTTGTGCAATATGTCTCTTCATAGCTGAGACCAGAAAACAGATAAAAGGGTTTTATTTTTAGATCACCATAGTTTAGGCTTGTAACTTACACTAATGTATAAGTGTGAAAGCAGGAACACTGTTATACCAAAAATTGTAATATTATAAATAAAATTTTAACTATTGACTACATTCTGCAGTGTTTTTGTTAGTCTTGTGGAAAGCTGAAAAAGGATTTAGATTTTTAGATTTTCTTGCCTTTAGTGGATCTGTACTCGAAATCATCATGCTATACTGACAATGTGCTTTTCTAATTAAAAATCTTTTAAAGTGGTGTGAAAAAGATAAAGAACAGTTTCAGTACTTCTTTTAAAAAATACTAATAATTAAAGGACTCATTAATATGTATTTTCCAAATGAAAAAATGTAAAGTTACATTTTCTATATCGCCATTTTTAGAATGTGTTTAACATAAGTCAAATATAACTTTCATGTTTTCATCCTGATGCTTATTTTCAAGTAAAATAAAACATGTCACACAAGGATTCATGATGTTGCATGGAAAACAGGTTTAATAACCTTTGCCCTGAAGAGTGCATTCTCTCTTTCTGGACCAGGTCCCGAAGACATTTTCCCTTTTTGTACCTTTTATGATTAAGGCCCAGAATTGCAACTCTTATGCATACTTCATGGAACACGCAATTGCAGGCTACCGAAACTGATGAAACTATTTCCATATTTTAAATTAAATCTACGTATGTCTTTGAATTAGATCCAAAGCTGCAGACAGTCTGAGACCATAGAAGCTTTTTGTATACATGAATGTATCTTGCATATATCTTTGTAACAGAAAAGCTACTTCTGACATCTTAGGATTAAAAAAAAAAAACAACAATAGAAAAACAACATTAAAAAAAAAAAAGGATTCACTGATTTCAATAAATATTGTTTGTAGTATTACATGTGCCACAAAGGAATAATGGAGAAGTTGCATTTCTGAAAATCAGCTCAGTTCCTTCTCCTAGGCTGCAAAGCTACATCCAGTCTACATCCCTCCATAGAATGAAAAGCAAAGAAATACATTCCTTGTATAGGTGACAGCTTATTACTGCATAGAACTTTGTAACTGCTAAACCAAATGAGCCTTTGGAAGTCACTTCAAAAGAAGCACATGCATAAAATAATGTCAGGGGTTTAGAAGAGGATGAATTTGGCAAAGGTATTTCAGACCATTGAGAAACTATGCTGTAACACTGATTTATGGACGAATGAAGTGGAAGATGCTATATTCTGGTTTTGTAACTCTGAGTCAATACTGGCTCAACCAGAAACCATAAACAGAGCTGAGGCTACACTAGAAGGAATCATGTGCAGACAACAAAATTTATTCACTATCCATAGTCTATAGCAAGTCTCTACTAGTGTATACTCATTTTCAGTACATGAAGCACCAAAGTATTCTGTAAAACTAGGTACCATTCCAGAGGACTTATGCATGTTATTCATGTTTATTGAAGACTATAGAGTAGTCAATACATTCTTAAATTTTTCAATGTACTTCTCATATCTACATACTTATGGATATTATTGTGTTAATTTCATAATACAAGGATATTTGAAATGGGTCTTAACAATGAGCGATTTAAGAACCTGAAAACTGAAATTCAGATAGAAATGACTGCTGGGTTTTTTGATTCTTAAGTTACTTAAAACTTGTCAATTCTGTGAAATAAATAAACAATTTTATTTCATGTCAACTCAGTGCATAGCTCTCATCTCGAAATTGCGAATCAACAAGTACTCCAGCCCTGGAGTGAGATACTGGACTTTTTTTTGTAAACACTTCAACAGCATAACAGATAAAAGGCATATGTGGCAAAAGTTCAGCAGCATTCTTTTACAAATGAATGAGTTCATTCACATTAATGAAAACTAGTGGAATTTTTAATTTCAGTAATTACATACTGTCTATCTAAACTGCCATTATATTTCTAATTTCACTTATAGCAAAAGGCTTTGACCCTTTAAAGGAAGTCACAGGGTAATATTATCATTAGAGATTGCCCCAGCATATGAGTTACATTTTGTTTTCAAACAGAAGTCTAATAACCTTTCTTAACAGGTAATACTTGCGCTCTATACTCATTTGGACCTAAGTCTAACTTTAGTTAAATCAGCTCCAATATACATGGAGCTGATTTTTATATATATATATATATAAAAGATGCCTGGAGCATCTATCTGCCTTACGAGGAGAGGCTGAGAGAGCTGGGTCTCTTCAGCCTGGAGAAGAGAAGACAGAGGGATCTTATCAATGTCTATAAATACCTGAAATGTGGGGGCCAAATGGATGGGGCCGGGCTCTTTTTGGTGGTGGCTGGTGACAGGACAAGGAGCAATGGGCACAAACTGGAGCACTGGAAGTTCCACACAAACTTAAGGAAAAACTTCTTTACTGTGAGGGTGACAGAGCACTGGGACAGGCTGCCCAGAGAGGTTTGGAGTCTCCTTCTCTGGAGATGTTCAAACCCGCCTGGACACTTTCCTGTACAACCTGTTGTAGGGAACCTGCTTTGTCAGGGGGGCTGGACTAGATGATCTCAAGAGGTCCCTTCCAACCCCTACCATTCTGTGATTCTGTAATACACAGCTCTGGTGCTTATGGTGTTTAATCCAATATATGCATAACTATCTCAACAACAAAAAATATCTTAACAGCAACTACCTCTTATTAGACACAGTAAAAAGTCTAGGGAAAATCAGAATTTCATGATGATTCACATTTGCATTGCAGTAATACCTTCACACCTTCAGCAATGGATGAATAAAGATGTAGTACTCTTAGCTGAATGAGCTCAGTGTACCAGCTTCTGAGTTCCATAGGGGAACACAAGCTTCCTGAAGTACTCAGGCTACTCAGTCCAGTGGAACTGGACTACTTCGCAGAAGTAAAGCAGCACCATATAATGCCTTGAGATTAAGTATGGTTAACAGAAAAGAAACATTCACTTCAACTTCAGCAGGCAATCTAGTGTATAGTTCGAGCTCTGAGGCAAAGAGACAAGGCCCGAAAAGTATGACTTTAACGGACTCAACTAAAAAAGGCATCTCAGAAGAGGCAGAAAAAGGAATTCAGTATGTTCACCTTCAACAGATTTGTCCAGAGTACTTACTAAATAAAGTTCACAATGAGATATTTGGCAGTAGGATAAAGCAGCACAACTGTTTATGAATCCATGAGTCCAGGGTGCGACAGTACTTTAGGTAAACTATGAAAAGTGCATTAAAAGCAAACACTGGACTCTTAGGAAGAAGAACATGCTGGTCAGTAACACAATCCTTTTAGTAAAGCCCTCACATAGAAATGCATAATCTCTTCTCAGCAGTTAAACCCAAGGAACAATGAGCTAATCTAACACCACAAGCTATGCTGACTACATCACATGGAGTCTTTGTCCACCAAAGAAGGAGAGTGGTTAAGAGAGCTAAGAGGGCAGCATGCAAGAAAATCTCAGCTAAAATCACAGTATCACCTGCTTCCTGTAAGGCTGGGAATTCAAGCAAAGATAATTCAGGCAGAATTCTGCAACTTGCTATGAAGTCTGTCTTCCAAGGAAGAGGTGGTACCAAACCTCTCTCACTCTTCAGCTTTAAACAAGATTAAGCCATCTCAGGGTTTGCTAGATACTAGTTTAGGGACAAAGCAAACAAATTCCAACTTCACTGGGCTTTTTACTGTCCCAATCAATAACAAAACAGACAGTCCCTGCTTTTGCTGTGAAATGTGCATAAGTGCGTAGTAATTAATACATGCTAGATGTTCCATGATACAGAAGTTAAGAACAACATCAATTTTACAAATGTAGACATGAATTAAGTCCTTAGGAATAAACATGAGTGTAATAAAAAAAAAATATCACCAGGTTACAAAGATAAACTGTTTTCATTTATAAAATGAAAGATAACAAAAGCCACAGTAATGCCATAACAAGATATAAAACAAACACAGTAAAAAATGATCAAGACACAGGGTGAGGATTACAGCAGCACCTTGCTCTGATGCAGATGAAGCTGCAGAATGTGTCAGAGCAATCTGGTTTGTAATAATCTGCTTCAAGGCACGGTCTCTAAATTATATGTGATCACTCCTTATCTGATCAATACTTCTTTTATCTAGAACAATCTAGATAACAATCTAGTCCATGTATGTTTTGGGTAAATTAAGCAGGGATGGCAAAACATAATTAAGCATCAAAAAACCTAGATACATTTCTAACTGTGACATAGGCCAATTTTATATTCTGATAATGGAAATGTGCAAGAATTTTGTCAAAACAACTTTGCAAGCAGGATGTATCATACTTGTATCTAACTGAACATGTGTAAACAAAATACAAAATTCTCATCAATACCAAAATACTTACTATCTTGTATCACCACAGTGGTATCACCCTGCTACGCAATAAAGGGAAACAGCACATCCACACCTACATTGCACCTATTTCTTTATAGAAAAAATTCCCACATAATTTGTGTGTGTGTGTGTGTGTGTGTGTGTTGACAGCAAAACCTAAAATCCAGTAGAAGGATACCTCCAGCACAAGAGTAACCTTTAACTGGTCCCACCAGCATCCATTCAGGCCTGAGAAAGTTATAGAATTGCTGAAAACTGCTATTTTCTGTCAGCATTGTGCTAGCACATCTTGTTCCTGCTGGGGTGCCAGAACCTGGGAACATTATATTAGCATTCTGTATGTAGTATCCTAATTTCTCACTCCAGCATGTTACAGGAAGAATACAGTTATACTTGCTTCTTCCACATTAAAGTACCTTTTGACAGCAGAAGGTACACTGGCCTGAAAATTAGAATACCATGTACATGAGCGTTACTACTAATGCCCTTCCCTTTCCTACTCTCCCTGGGCAGGCATTCAGCCCTGCTGGAGAAGAGGTAGGTATTCAAGACTGAAATCTGTTCTACATTGCATTGGTCTTCAAAATTCTAAAAAATAAAAATAATCATAAAAAGTTGCTTTGATATTTGAAATGTTTCAACTATAAACACATTTTAAAAGTGAATTTTTCAGTCTTACAAGCATAGTACCAAAGCTTAACATAGCTCCTGAGCTTCTCAACCTCTGTTTCTCCTGCAGCAGCCAGGCTTTCTGTTAGCTATGTCTCCTGACAGTCTCTTAATGACACTGAGTGCCCCAGCATCACCTGTAACTCGCACTCATTAAAGCTAGAATTATCTGTCTGCTTTTGAACTAAACAGTAATTACTGCATTGGAATTATGCCTGGCTATCACTAAGACAAACTGTTTTCAGGTACTCCTTTAAAACTAAATGCATCTGACTCAAAATATTCATAAAGAGAAGACATTCTTTCTAGAAGTCAGCCTTTTTGCACATTTCCCTCTCATACTGATATTCTTTTACATTTTCAAAGACAAGCTTGACTTATACAAGCTTGCAAAGCTGGTGTTGGTTTTTACACAGAAGAACACTGTTAATTATAGTTCTATGTATAGTCTTTTGAATAAATACAGCAGGAAACATTCAAGACTATCGCTTGGATTAATCAAAGCATAACAACCTGCAGATTTTACAGTTCTAAATTCCAACAGAACTAACCTCATCCTGTGTGAATTTGTAATCAGAAAAGTAGGTAACAACTTTTCTCTGAAAAGCAAGGTTTTGCTTTGCTTTAATATACTTTAGCTGCTACAGTAAGAGCTACACATCCATTTATGAAAAAGCAGGAAGTATCTGCTTTGCTCGCTCTTTACTAATTGCTAATTCACAAGCACAACATTTCAACATCTCCAGTCAACCACAAATAACAGTAGCCCAGCAGTGGAAAACATACCTTAAGTCAACATTTCCCACTGAAACTTTGCCTTTTCTTTGTACTTTGGGAAAACAAATGGTCTCTGAAAGCCAAACTTCTCGCCACCAGTCACATATCTCATCTCTTCTATCAGTATCTGACTGTTCTTCCCCAGTTAAAGGTGACTTACACAGACAGATACATTTTGCTACTGAACACAGTAAAAAGCAATTTCAACAGTTGCAATTCATCTATAACTCAGAACCAACAGCTTCATCTTTTAGATAATGTAGCATTTTTGACAGGTCTTTCAATGACTTTTCCTTTCTACCTCAACCAAGAAGAATTTATGAGTATCTGTTAGAAAGATTAATTTATTGTTTTACTTTATAATTTACTTTATTTTTTTACATTATATTTTTATTTGCAATAATGAGTCCAGTGTATCAGCTACACAGTTCATTTTCCTCACTGCAATATGTGCAAAACAGAACCAACAAATTCATCGCAAAATTAGGGAGAGGTATCAAACTGCGGACTGGCAAGCGAAACATCTTCATATTTTTATTTTTACTACAAGGCCCCAGAAGACTTTTTGAACTACTTCCATTCCATCATACAAGATTATGTCATGCCTTAGTTACTACATATTAAAAGAGTCACGTTCTTGTTCTAGTCCTACGTAGCTTTGTAAATACTTAAGACATGGATGATTTCTCTTTACTTCAGAGCTAAAATATACTGTGAACAAGAAGCCATGACATTGTTTCCAGAAATTCACATCACTACACCCTATAACTGCTATCCAAAAGAACTGCAGTAATGTTCATCATGTTACTGCAAGATGTTAAACAGTTACTCCAAAATAGGGCAGGCAAAATAAAGTCCAAAATAAAATTACTCAGATTTGGAACAACTCCTTCTGCTATTTAAGGATTAAATTCATCTTTACAAACAAAGTATCTGAACAAAAATCCAACTTAAGGCCCAAGTAGTGTTTAAAAACTTTAGGCTAACAGTTATCTGGAAAAAAAAAAGAGCTTATCAATATCTTAATATTAAAGCCTGTCATCTAATGAGATTGAACATAAAACACAAACTCATTCAGCTGCTTTTGCCATTACTTTCATACAGGCATTTGCTTAACTCGTACTGCTTGACACGATCTTGTACAATTGAATGTTTTCCATAGCAAGGTACAACATACCGGATGAAAACTATCAAAACATCTTTGTTTTAAAATTATGAGTAGAAATTGATGACAACATAAAATTAATTTGGTTTTCCTTTAAAAAAAACAAAACCCAACAATTTCATTGTTTCCATATACTTGAAATATTTTGCTGTTTTGATAAGAGGCTTATTTTTGTATTACCTAAATAAAGCAGAAAAAGCTCTGACCAAAGCAAAGTAGAATTGCCCTAGTACGTGCAACATTTACCAACTTCAGGCATATATTTGCTCAATTTGCATGCAAAATTAATATTTTTCTTCACAGCAAGATCCCTGGTCTTGTATAAAGTACTGTCTGCCCATGTATCGCCTGTAGAAGAACTAAAATGTAACCTTTTCAGATAGAAATACTATTTTCCTGTTAGCTTCAACAGTTTAAGAATTACATCTAAAATTTAAAAAAGACATTAAAACAACAAAGTTTAAACTCCTACAACAAATGAGTATTTCAACGAACACTATCATTTTGTTTCCTAAGGCTCAAGTGAATTTTCCATTAGTACAATTCTAAATTGGCAAATGTACTAAAACTAGCCAGAACTACCTATTGTTCACATAAAAACTTATTTGACAGAAGTAAGCCAACTTTGATTTAGGAGACAACAGCACATTACCTGAATCATTGCGGAGGTATGACGACATTGCTGGGATGAGGCAGGATTGACTGAGTAGCTCTAGGAGAACAGATGGAAGAGCACTGCTGTTTTGTCCTCTCCCCTCGTGGCTAGTTTGGGTCTCTCCATTTGATGTACTCCCTGCAGGATTTATGTAACTGGCAAGAACCTGAAATACACAAAAATACTTAATCAAAACCAATGTATTTTAGGCAAAAGAACTTTAACTGTACTCCCTTAAGGAAGATGCCATAATACTTCAACAGCTATTTTGCTAATTCTAGTCTGATCATTTATTTCACTGGTTCCAAAGATGTCTGGAAGAAATTCTGTGTAGTTATTAGTTTGTGATTCCAACTTTGGCTAATGATAAAATTAAACAACTGTTATAATTCCAAATTACGTTAAGAGATCAATTAATAAGAATTTTGACAAACCTGCTGGGGTCACTCAAAGCGGGAGTTTGCCAGCTCACACCTCTGAGACATGGGGCTGATCAGTCCCACTCACTTTAGAACACCAAATAGCAACAAAAGATTTTTTTTTTTAAACTGCTAATATTTAAAAAACCTTTGTAACTTCCTTTTGGATGGGACTTCGGGGTTCACAGATGAAAACAACTTACAGCGAGCACGACAGTTACTTGGAACAATCACTTGTGGAGCACAGCTCTGGCTTCAGTAAACAAAGAGCAGCCTTAGCCTTCCCTGTCCCCAGGGTAGTTCTGGTTGAGTTCACAGGCCCTTACCATGTGTTGTGGATGTACAACCTAATGCACTTCCATGGGTCTGAGTAGGGCAGTTATACTCTCAAAATGAGTAACTTCAAGGCTTGAAAGGCTGTAATATTTGAAGTCTCAGGGGCTCTGTTCACCTTTTAGCCACCTCTTCTCTCTTTCATGCTCCCTCTTTACTCTAACCCCATTACCCATGGTATTTTGCTGCAGCATCTTGTCAGTACTCTGTACAACAGACTTTTTCTAAACAACCTTTCTAGAGAAGGGACCAAGGAAAGTCTGCTGTAAAACTGATTGATAACTTCAGCACAACTCTGAAGGGTTTTCTACCTCTTCTCCAATTGCTGACTGCCAAAGCAAATGCCTCCTTACCTCATGACTTACCACAGTTATAGCTAAACCTCTCCATGGCATAATACAGAGTACTGCCTAAAAGCTTCATCAAGAGTAATTTAGGTGATTTTCCTCTTTCTTGCTTAGGAAAACTGTTGCAGATTTTATTTGCTTTGCTTTTGCAGGGGACATGATACTTGTGCCTTGTAATCTACAGTGACTGAAATAACTAATTACATCAAAATGATACCTTCATCAGTGAGGGCATGGGCATTTTCTGAATTTAATCTCCTTTGTGCTCTACCCCAGCAGTAGGGTTAGCTAATGCATTTGAGTTGACAGTTCTGTGAATTAAATTTTTGATGACCAGATAGAATCTCATTTTCTCTACACTGACCTAAGATAACAGGGGTTGTTTGCATTTCACAATGGACTGAAAACCTTAATTATGCAGGATTTTCTTCTCCTTAGCATGAGGCATTTGGAAGACATCACAGTTTTACTAAGATCTAGATGTTTACTGGCGATTTACTATTGTAATTTAATTGACATACTCATAATTTTATAGTATGTCTGAGTGAGATTTTGTTACATTGGCAAACCCATTCATGGATACCAGTAACAACAATGGGCATTTCCTTGAAGCAGAGCAAAAACATGTGAGAAATGAGTAAGTGAGATTATGTTGCACACAAAACAAAACACCTATTCCCACATCCTCCTCCTTTAATGGACAGTCTTTACTTTTGACTGAATGCAAAGATGTCGACATAGATACACAACTGCTCCACGGAAATCCATTGGAATGCTTCTTGGTTCACTGTCTATTCAGAACTGTTGTCACTCAGGCTTACCCACACAGGTCTCTTCTATGCAGCAGCCTAGTGATGTTTGAAAACAGCCTCACTCAATATATGATCTAACTCATTTTCCATGTAGACAGGCAGTTGTAATCCCCCGCCCCCCGCCCCCCAAATAGCATAATTACTCTGCTGTATGACTGAAAACACACAAGCTCAGTTTTTACTACCCAGTCCTAATGTTTCTAGTGCTTATCATTAATAAAAATGTCATTATTACACACCTGTAGAAGGCAGGTCACGTGCTCTTCTTCCAGCCTTTGCTTAGTCAAAGCTTGTTCAACATCCCATCCTGAAGCTGTGGAGCCTGTTCCAAAGCCTGTACCCTTAGCCCAGTACAACTGCTGTTCTTCTGTTGATGCACTGTTGTGTGTACTTGACACCTGTGGCTAAATAAAAAAACAACAACAAAAAAAAGAAAAAGTCACAATAATTTCACATTTTTAATCTTCTTGAACA
The DNA here is from genome assembly GCF_000700745.2 of Antrostomus carolinensis. Taxonomy (NCBI): domain Eukaryota; kingdom Metazoa; phylum Chordata; class Aves; order Caprimulgiformes; family Caprimulgidae; genus Antrostomus; species Antrostomus carolinensis. Next base: position 68,362 of record NW_010339060.1, read on the forward strand.
TTTTCTTTAGAAAGCCTTTGTTCTGCAAAATAATGTAATCCCAATTTATTAACATTATAAAGATATTGTCAGGATTCAGTGAAATTCAAAGCTCTAAGAAGGGAAGACTGACACATACATGGAGTTCTAGTACAGGTCACCACTACATTGTTGTAAGTCTTGATTCCTCAATTTGATTAGGACTGTAAACCAATTTTTGTTCTCTTTTAAGATACTATTACTGCTTAAATAATGAAAGGTATTAAAATCTTACTTAATCAATACCCTGCTAAACTTCATATATCTGTAATTACTACTGTTTAACACCCAGTCAAATTTAATAACATAATTAGATAAAGGGGATGGGAGTACACAAACTACAGATTAAGATACTCAAGCACATGCTGATTTTGAATAAATGCTCCAAAATAGCACGTTACTTGTATAGCTCTGACACACGATCTCTGGCTCACTGAAACACACGCTATTTCCTCTCCAGATAAGAGGGGGGAAATATTTTGTCCTTAAAATGTTCTGAGAGAAAGCATTTTTCCAAAGGTGTTTGTATGGCTTTTTCCAATGGTTTGCCTCACTGCATTTTACTAACATAATGTCAATATTATATTGCTTAGCCCTTATGAAACTGTTTAAGCACTTATGTTAATTTTGAAAGTTTACCAGATCTTTGGTGAAAAGAATACAGAGAAAACTCTGACAAGCAATTTTTAACTCATGCTTTCCTAATTATTTATTTAGCCCCGTAAACAAGAGACCTCATTTTCTGATCAATGAACAATTGCTACTTCATTTGAGTGACTCAGTGACAATTAGCCTTACTGGAAAACCAGGTCATGTGAATAGGTGACAAACTTTAATTTGTAATAATTGTTTAAGTCTCTGACAAGTTTCATTTTCTGTTCAGATTTTCTTCAGTGACTTTGGTAAAGACTATACTTGAAGGAAAACAAATGATGTATGAAGAGACTGCAAATAGTAAAAAAAGTTACTGCCTATGTAGTACCATACAGACAGTAATCTGGAATCACCATTTTAACTTTTACATCGGGAATGTAATGCAACTCAGTGATCAAACAGCTGTGTAGTTATTCTCATGTAGACATTACACCACTCACAAACATGGTGTGCCTTTAACATGCCAGAGGACTGCCAGGAGAACTGACTTAAAAGTACTTAAGAGAAAGCTTGGCCCCAGAAATTCAAGCCTTGTTGCAGGCCTGATGGATCTCTAGTTTTAAGTTACCATCTATGACCTGATAGATATGAACTATGAGAAAGCAAGATGTTTAAGGGGTCATGGTAGAACTGAAGCAGAGATAAGAATTAATGGTTGCCCTTTCCCTCCGAAAGCGCAAAAATGCTAAGGTGTTAATGTGTCAGCAGCCTGATACCCCATTAGAAGCAGAATACCTCAGTTTTCCCTTAAATTTAACTAGCCATTAAAGTGAATTATTCTCAGGCACAGCTTCATCTCTTCCTTGCTCAAGCCTGCATCAGCATCAGAGCTGCTAAAAGATGGACAGTCCTATGTATTGCAGCTACTTAGCCATATTTAGCCACCAGGAACTTTTTCATGCAAATCTCTGCCAACAATGTTGAAGAGGGCAAGTCATTATTTTTTTTTTAAACGCTTTTACAGACAATTAGTATGTTATGCAGAAATGGCAACGCATAATCCTAAAAAAAATCATGGGATACATGTTATGGATAGAGAGTGGTACAATATGGCAAGTACTCTGAAAAACTTTAACTTTGGAGATTCACTTGGGATCTTGAATGCTATGGAAAATTTCTGTCTTTAGATCTCATTTCCATCAGTAAAAAGAGTATTAAAAAATATAACTGCATCAATTCATTAATTTTCACAAGTCATTTACATTTGCAAAGCATTTAAGATGAAATAGTTTGCAGCCAGTAGAGTATAGATGATGAATGCTAAATAAGGTAATGGGGTCATGCTATCTAATGAGGATTAAAGAATCACCATCCATTGAACATTATGCCACTCATGCACTGAGGAAGGTTCTATGAAAGAAACTGATTACACCTTAATACCTCGTGACAAGCCTTCTTTGTTTGTTAAATTTCATTATTACTATGTTTATTTGCAACATGCAAGGACAATTACTTAATCAAGTACTTTCTGAGTATTTTTGTTCTTCATTCAAATGTCAAATCCCTCACAGAAATTAGACTATAATGAAAGCAATTAAATTATTTTATTTTTTACAGTTAAAACTCTTACTACTTTTCAGTGGCAATTATTCTGCTGCTAATCTTACCTCTGCCTGGTTAGGACTAGAGTTGGGCACTCTTGGTGCATGGTGGCTTAGAGCAGACAGACAAGCAAGGATAAGATGTATAGCCCCAATCTCTAGTGCCATCCGCCTAAGCAGCACTCCATCATCAGTAGTCAGTGGTGTAGTGCTGAACAAACTGCGCAACACGTGGAAGGGCAGAGTTGGAAGCACATTTGCTGAAGGAGATTGCAGGATATGACCTAGATTGAAGAAGAAAAATATCAAACCCACATTTTCTTTCAATAGTTCAATACAGCCTGTTAAACTCTGCAAGAGTTAATAAACAACACATACAGAAATCTACTAAAGACTTAAGGTTTGGTTTTTTTTTTCCCATATAGCAAGCTATCTAGTACTAGGTTTCTGTTCATAAAAAATTTT
>NW_010339060.1:71066-107582 GCF_000700745.2 Antrostomus carolinensis
TCTTTATTTCCTTTTTGGAAAGGAACAAAGTTGTAAAATCTGATTCGCCATTTCCAGGGAGAAAACTTAAGCTTGTGAATAACAGTGAGTATACTTCTGTATTCCACTACACTTCAGGTCCTATTTCTGAGAAGAAAACTAAAGTGGTTTGGATTAAATTTTATTTTTTTTTTTTCAAACATTCCAGCTATAGCAAGCTACAGAATGCACATGCTCAACTAACAGCAGCTCAGCGGACAAGGAGCTGCAGTTTATCATGATGCAGGATTTTTTTTTCATATTCATGTGCTCAAAGTGGGAATTAAGTCACTGACACAGTCCAAGCTGTGATACTATTCAAGTTGAACACATGATGAAATACTAACATAATTTTAATTAGATGAGCTGAATATTTGAATTTTGTAGTAGAATTGTTTTATTTTTTTTACCCTTTTGCATTATGAGCAAAAATTACTTATTTTAAAATCCACATTTCAAATAATAGTGTAACCTATTAATGCAACATACTCCTATTTGGAAAACTGTCTCAAGTTTTTCTGTATTTAACAATGCATTTCGCAGTCCTTCTCCAGTGCATATGTAAATAGAGATATATGACAAATGAAAATACTTCAAATACTGAAAATACTTCAAAATAGCCAACGCTGTTCAGAAGCTTGCTTATTATTTTGAATATATTTATATAATTTTCTCCCTCATTCTTAGAGTTCATCAGCTATATCATCATCCAGAGGTCTAAACTGAAATACATAACTAATATGTGTGTCTATATCTGTATAGACATGTATCTATACACACACACGTGCATATACATGAGTTAATTCATATCTGATACCCTTTTAAAGACAACAACAAGAAGGAAGCAAAAAGTCCTCTGACTGGGATCTTCATAAATAAAACTGAACAACTCTGGAAAAAAGCCCATCTGATAGACTTCCAGAACTGCAGGTGCAGCCAAACGACAAGACAAAAGAAAATCTAAACATTTGCCCATGATTTATCTTTCCAGACAACTGAATCCATGTTCAATCGATAAGCCATGGATTTATAAGTGCAGCTCTTCATATTACATTAAAAAGTAAAGAGATTCCATAGGTATGAAAATATGCATTTCCAACAGAAAAGGAAAATATGAATGCTTTATATAGAGAACTAATGTGGACTACTGTGTACAACTGACCCTACATTTCGTAAAGAGTTGGATTCAGATGTTTGGCTTAAGGAATGGAGAAACTGACTGTTTAGTCCAGCAAAAGCAAAGGCTAAGAGCAAATACAATTCCTGACAACAAATGCATTGGAGAAAGAAGAGCTATTTATAATGAGGAACAATGCTGGCACAATGATAAATGTGCACAAACTGGATATGAATAAATTTAGGCTGAAAATTAAAGCAGCCCCTACCTATCAGGAAAAAGATGTTCTGAAACTGTGTTCTAATAGCAACAGTGGATGCACACACACAAAAAAGAAAGCAACCCAAATTTTAAGGGTTTGAGTTGGTCTCTTTATTAAAAAAAAAAAAAAAAAGAGAGAGAGGAAAAAAAGGACATAAAAATTATTAGCAAGGGACTGGAACCACTCAAGGACAGAAAAATCTGAGGGTCTGCAAACAGTCCTTCAGTTAATTACTACTCAAATTAGGTGGGAGTAAACAGCCATACTGAATTTTCTTTATCCAGTTTATTCTTGTCTATGGCCCTGTACCTAAATACAAGAGGAAAAAAAAGATAAAGAGAAGGGAGAGTAAATGAGATGCTTAGTTTCTCGGTTAGTCTTACAAGCTACACATTGTCCAGTGCTCTATAGGCTGCTGAATAGAGACTAACTTCCATTGACTGCTGCATAGAAAAAAACAACATTCTTTTCAAAATCATAATGAAAGGAAACGTCTTAAAAGTACTAAAGCATCTTTCACGTACACTCTTCTAGTTTTTCAAAACATTAGGAAATACAAGTCTTAGAATCATATGCAGAATTCCAGATTTGTCTCGACTCATCTGTTCTTTCACCGAAGAAGACCTCATTTCTCCTTCTGAACTCCTACCATTAAGGTAGAGTTCCTGCTCAGCTAATTTGATCACTATCATCTTTAGATCTTTCCTCTTCTAAAATGGTATTATTCAACAGTTTATTCTACATCTGCTGTGGCTATGCTCCTATTCATATTATTCTGCATTTAGCTGCAGAATTATACAAAGTTTGCTCAATTAGTTGAGCATCCCTAGCTACTCAGATTGTTCTGTCTGAACACACAGTCGTCTTGACAGTGTCACTGTAAGTTTTATCAGCACTTATTTGATGATTACCCTGACATCTAGATGAGAACACTCGAACACTGATGATTGTGACAAAACTTTGCCAGGCAGAATTTAATATTTAGAGACAACAGACTATCAAAGATGCTAGAACACAGTTTTGCACAAACCAATTCTAACTTCCTGCTAAAAGCATTACAGTGTAAATAAATTTAAGCAAAATGATCTAGCTGTGGTGTACAAAGAAACATAATAATTGCAGCACATACTTCCTTCACCATCATCTGTAACTCCCAACACCAATCTCAACAGACACTGAGCATGTTTCCGTTCTTTTAGCAGCACCTCAGCATAGCCCGGGAGACGAAGAAATAAACCAAAGGCAGCCAAAGAATGCGCAGGGATGGGAGACATAGTCTGAACTGTTGACTTGATCGGTGGAGGTTCCGCAGCAATTGTTTCTGGTGCTTCATACACCAACTCCCCTGATTGTTCAATAGTAACCCATTCAAACTGATCACTGTCCTTCTGCTTTTCCTGCGTGGTGGATGTAACCACTGGAGTGCTCACCTAAGCCAACAACAATAAAAAAGATTTGGTAGTCATTCAGCTAATCACCTAGGCACAAATTTTTGTAAAGTTAGGACCTAAAGGATATACAATCTTACTATAGAAGCATTAAATCAACACATGAAATATACTACTGTTTACAGATACAAGAACCTGCTGAGAAAGTCCCACCTACACAAGCAAGCAACTGAATGTTGCCAACCTAAAATCCTCAGTTAAAATGTGTTGCTTAAAATCTAGAGGCATAGGAGACATAAATTACACTGAAATAAACAATACAAAGATTAGTTTACATATCAAACTGTTAAATAAGAAATGGCACTTTCATTTTTATCATTAAACAGTGTGAACTTAAGTGGTTAATTTTTAATTACATATTGCAAAGAGGAGAACAACTAATCATGGTATCCTTAAAAACTAAGAAGAAATTTGGGTATCTTGGCAGTCTTGTAGCAACTCGTCCTCCTTTCGGACTTTCACTTGACTTGGCCAGTTTTATTACTATAATGCTCTAACACAACAGTCTGTGGTTCTGTCTTATGAACTAACACCGCACAGAGGACTATGCAGCTAGGCATTATGATGGGAATCAGAGTTTAAGGGGGTAACAGTTGAACAATTCCCCAGGAAACAGTCATATGCTTGGTTAAAATGAAGGTATGACACTCAGGTCCCTCTCACAATTAAACATCAGAGAAGTTTCAGGCTTTTATGCTATTCAGATGAACTGATGCAATCATATTGAAAATTTCAGTATTTATCACCAGACTGATCCAAACTGGAAAAGATTAATCTGAAAAGCCCTTGCAGAATTTATTCAGAATACCAAAATCCTAATTAAAAGTCAAGGCCATGTTTAGTTCCATTTATTAAATAAGCTACACATTAAGAGAATCAGAATTATCAGTGACTTAGAGAAATATAAAAGAAAATTAAAGAGTTAAGAGTCTGCAGAATTCATCAGTCTTCACTCTGAATATTCTATTTGGTATTATTGTACTTAATTTGTTTTTATGAATCACAGCATTCTTATTCAGTATTTGAATCCAAACTTACGTCTCAAGCTAAAAAATTGTGAAAAGAAAGTAACTACCCATGACTATAGAAAAAGAAGGAAAAAACGGATGAAAATTTTCATGGTCATAAGTCATCCTTCATCTGTTGCAGAATTCCATGAATCAGTCTTCTTCAATACAGAGTACATTATCTCTCTTGGATTTCAAAATACAGTAATTGCTTATGTGAACACATTTCCTTAACTTTTAATTTTTTGAAGAGGCTTGACACTAGATCTCTAAAACAACTTTACAGAACTATTTACAAAGGATTCATACTAATTACCCGATCTCACTACAGGGTTCCTATTACTGCCACAGTTTTGCAGTCAGGGTACTGAACAGCATCCTTACTTCATGATTAACTTAATTTCAAAGGGAACAAATATTCACAAGTCTTTCCCATCATGAGTATCAGTCAAAAATTTCAAAAATATAGCCAAATAAAATCTGAATAATTCACAGGTTATTTTTTCCCTTTTTAATAAATATTGTGTACCCAGAACAGCAGCCAAAGGACTAATTCCACACTAATGCCACTACTGACACTTTTGAAAAGCCTATCAGCACCTCCAGAGAAATTATATACATAATTATAACTATACAAATAAATAACATCTATATTATTTACTATACATTTTTATTCTAGATATATTTTTATTATTATGAATATAATTAAGATAATATTATTTATTTTTCATAACAATAAATCTAAAGTAAAATTATATAATCTACTTTGAGAACTGAATTTCACTTAAGCATAAAAAAAACCTCTGAGGGTACATTTACATGAGCAATTAAATGTTAAGCAAGTATGACTATTTAGATCAGCAACTTCATGTTACTGCACCCTCCAAGATATTTTATGAACTAACAAAAGTGAGGTAAGCAGCAATTCATACATTTGTTCCACAAGGACATGGCTATTCAAACAGTGTATAACAGACAATCATTTAGGTTGGAAAAGAAGGTTAAGATCATCGAGTCCAACCATTAACCTATCACTGCCCCAAATCCACCACTAAACCATGTCCCTAAGCATCACATGTCTACGCATCTTTTAAATACCTCCAAGGATGGTGACTCCACCACCGCTTCCCTGGGCAGCCTGTTCCAGTGCCTGATAACCCTTTCAGTGAATAATTTTTTCCTAATATCCAACCTAAATCTCCCCTGGTGCAACTTGTGGCCATTTTCCTCTTGTCCTATGGCTTGTTACTTGGGAGAAGAGACTGACACTTAACCTTGTTAAACCTCATACATCTATAGGGAAGCAGTGCGCATAACTGGACTAGGCTGTGGAGTTTACGCACTCGCCTGTTTTAAAGCAGCTTCCTCACATGAGTGAGATGCCAAACTGAACCATAGAGAAATACAAGGAAAATATTGTCCTTAAACAAACAAACCAACCACTCTTAGCATGTTTTTCTTGACTGATTTTCTCACTCACTTGCTGAATTACATCAGGATAAAGCATTGGGAGTCTCTCTGCAATAAGGGCCAGTCCACCCATTCCTGCAAAAACTTGCAGCGGAGACGGAATGGGACAGGTTTCAAGAAGCGATTCATCTAGCACTGCATCCATACACTCATCCCCAGGACTGATTGCTTCATCTTCAGGGCAAGGTCCCAGTAAATCTGCATGTTCTACAAAAACACAGAAGTAAAAGAAATTAATACATCATCATCACCAATACTGTGTTTATTTCTTCATCCTCACTTAAAAGTGCACTTCAAAATTAGCAGTTCCTTGTTACGCAAAACCTGAGTCCAGAACTTGAAATGAATGCATATAAAAGTATCAAAAGAAAATAAAAGTATTTGTAGTCTCTTTTGCCAGTGATGGCAGATCCATGTCATAACTGGGAATTATTTATACAGGATTACGTGTTAATTATTAGAATTTTATGTTTTATTAGAATTTGATCTATACCTTCAAAATTTTGTTAACTTTGGAAGTATGACATTTTTAAACACTGTCTTTCATCTAGAAGGTAAGAGTAGGTTTGTTACTCTCTGTAAAGTGTAAAGAGTTTATAACTGAAGAAATTAAAGATAACCTTACTTAAATTAGTCTTGTGTTTTCCCCAAAAATGCTGAACAAGAATTTTTTTGTTTCTCCTTTCCTATCATTTAACTCACCATCCATAAAGTCTATTACCTGCCATTCACCACACCTATCATTCTCAAATCTCTTCCCTGTGAGGTGTTAAAACACCCCTCTGCCAAAGCAGTGAAATTTTAATTCCACTCCCCATAAAAGATTAAGATCTCTATTTTAAACTTTCTTCTAGCCTCCATCCCCCTAGTTTATGACTAAGCACTGTAATATCTTGTACAACAGACAAAAAAATGATAATTTTATACAATGATGCACACAAGTTGTAGATGTAGAACCCCATCACAATTAATTTTGCCAAAATTAACCCTCTGTTCATTATCACAGGGAAACTTCACAGTGGATATTGAATTCATTTCATCTAAATAATCTGTATTGCAAATTATGTTGTTAAATACTACAATGCAGTGATCCTCAAAGCTTTCACAGTATGCCCACATCAAAAGGGAGCACAGATCAAGTGGTCTCAGTATCTCTTCGCAGTGAGCAGTGTGACATCCAGCTGAAAATCCATGATTATACTTAAAATGTTTGTGTGCACACATGCTATCATGTATTATATACTTGTAAAAACAGGGAAGTACATTAAAGTATAATGCATGCAGCTGTAAGTGTTCCCAAAGAAGGAAAACAAGAAAATAGACTCACACAGATACTCACAATGCCAGAAAGACCACTAAGGCCAAAAGCTTCGCCGCAAAAACACTTGAAAAATATCAGTGAGTAATGGTATAGGTAGATCTTTTATTATGAGTGCAAATATAATGCTACTCTTTTCATATCTTAAAGATTGTTGCAAGGTGTTACACTTAAGTATGCCTTTCCAGTACTCGCTTTAGATAATTTTCTTACAACCCAATCTAAACCATTTCACCTCTGCGTGTTTTCAGTGAAGTCATGCCCTTCAGCTGTGGCAAACAAAGACACTGAAGCACAGAGAAAAAAATATAAAGAAATGACACTTTTCCTCAAGTATAGAGGTAGTAATGCAGTACTAGAGACACCATGTGAAGCTATAAAATCTACCTAGCACAGATGGTGTAAAAAAAAAAAAAAGTCTATGTTAAGTAGCAAGTTTAGAAATGCTGATATGTATGAATTATTTCTATGGATATTAAAAACTAGTCATGAAAAAGCAGTAGCACTAACCTTCGTAACTGATGAGTGGAGATTGTGAGACATCTGAACGTAACTAATATTTTTCTGTATATCACCAAAGATCAATGGATTTGTAAGTCAATTTTTCAAAAGTATTAGTCTCAAGCTTAAAAAAACCCCTAGTAACTTAATAAAAGTTTAAAGACCTTCATGTTTTCACATGTAACTCTACTACTAAACTGAACTTCCTCTAATGATTTGTGAGTTTTATTTAAATAGAAAAATATTATTGTAAGAATTTAAATAAACAGCAAAACAAAACAAAAATATTATTTGAAAGAGAAAGGCCTCTGAATAGTGAGAGAGATCCTATATCCATCCATTAACTACATGGAGTCATGAAATACTTAGCTCAGACCAAACAGTAAGAAAACAGGTTGTTGGGTTTTGTTTTTTTTTTTTCTCTCAACTCTTCTTTCTGTTTCTTATCTTTCCTACAAAGAGATTGATCTATTAAGTGAACAGTTTTTAAAAGAAGCCCCTATCTTAAAATAGCCAAATTATTAACTTTGTATGCCATGCTGTGTCAGCAGGCCAGTGATCAGCAGATCACCTTAGCTTAATTTCAAGGTCCCATTTCTCTAAGTCCTTCCCTAAAGGAAGGATACCAAAATATTTCAAAACAGATTCCTAGGATACAGCACTGTGGATAGTGCTGTATATATCCCACCTCCTCTTCCCCAGCACTATGAGTAAGTATATAGCAAGCAATTAGAAAAAAAATATTAGCAAGAAAAAGACCATATTAGAAAATGTTAAAAATAACGGTTTTAGAAGCTACGGTTACAAGACCTGCTTAGATGGGCTTGAGGAAAATTCCCATTTTCAAAGGAGCATTTAAGTACCCATGTTGCCACAATGAAAAAATTTACAGGCTTCTATAACTTCAAACAGCTCCTGCATTACTTAATCTGCCCTGGTTATCAGCACAAACACTTACTACACAGAACTGGTATACATGTCAAGAAAAATATTACACAGTATTTATACAATCATGTAACCATATCATATACAACACTACAATGAAGACAGAAAAGTGAAACCAGAACAACCACATTGAAGCTTCTTACAGATATAATCTAAAGACAGGAAATGAATTTGTTCTTTATCATGAAGTTTAGCACTTGTCTCATAGAGAATGGCTCAGGAATATCATCCAAGAAAATACAGAAAACTGCTGTTTCTTACCAAGAAAATAAAAACTATTTTTGTCCAAAATAAATGCATTTTAAAAAAGAAGATACAAAAAAGTAAGAACACTCACCTTTTTCTGTGTGAAGACGTTTAAAAGAATCTGTTTTCGATAAGCTTGGATCCGAGATGACTTTGGAACCAAGCTTAACTGTCAAATCTATTGATCGGTATCCTTGAGGGAGTTTACAGTCATACAGCAGAGTCAGAAGCTGGGCAAGGGTCATTTCAGCTGGTAATGGTTGGCCTAAACAACAACGGCATCGAGTCAGAGTGGAAAATTATGATTGGGTTATTTTAACACACTTTTCCATGTGCTATTTCATTACTTGTACTACAGATACCAAGCAGACTAAATAGTATCTGGCTTCAAACCAAGGTGTTAATTTTACCATTTGTTCTCTGGAGAAAAGGGGCCCCATCAGTTTGGAACCAACCATCAAAGAACCAAGCCAAGATTCCCTAAGACGGCTCTGTGCTGAGAGCCCAAGCACTTGGCACATTTAACAAATGGCTATGGCTGAAATTTGATGTGCATTTTAAGCGGGTACTGCCTGTCCCCTACTATTAAACCCTACCCCTGTGGTGGCATAAAGGCGTGTGACCATAAGGTAAAATGGCTGAAGTGGAAAACAAAGAAACCCACAATTCTTTTTCAGTTGTATTAGTCCCAAGAAAAGCTCACTACTCTTGTCTCAGGACGCAACTCGGCAAGAAAAAATGAATGGTACTGCCAGGAATACTTTTCTCAGCAGCAACATAGACTTGAAATGCACACACAATACAACCCAAACTGATTATTCAAATCAAGATTTTGGCCACTCTGTTGTTTATGAAGAATAAGCTCTTCTCTGAAATTACAAGTCAGAACAATTTTTTCTGATAAGAAAAATGCACACGAAGTTAAACGTTTTAGAGTTGGATTATGTAATACGCTTAGCATGCCCATTTCATCCTGACTGTACTTAGACAAGTAACACAAGTTCCAGGAAGGTCTTTAGTAGCAACCTGTTTCTTCAGTGGAAGATCGTGTCTTAAGAAATGAAAATTAAAAATGTCTTGCTGTTGTGCAAGTAAGTTTTGTTGCCCCTTTTTCATCACTGATTCTGCCTTCCATGCCTGTTTTTGTAACAACTGGTTGTTGTGCAAGATGTCTGATCGACCAGATCACAAATATAGAATCGTCTACATTACCATTAGGAGACAGTCAACTTTTACCAGCTAGATACTGAAAACAGGCACTGAGTTTTGATGTCCTCTACAGAAGAGCAGCATTAACTGTATCAACTGCAGATACTTTAATCCAAGTATATGATCCCTTTAATAACTGCCAGAGGACAGCCTCAAATCCAATAATTCTACAGTTCCCAAATTCAGTTTTTTATTGGGTGAAAATGACTTTGATCTGAAGTTTACCACTTAATTCCATTAGCTGGTTCCTTGTTTTTATACTTTAAGAATCTCTTTGGCATAATATTAAAGTGTTTCACCCATGTTCCTGTCCTCCTTTATCCCTGATCTAAGGTTAAGTCCAGGCACAACAATCTTTCTCTATAGGAAGGAGAACTCTCTCTATGCCCCAACTACAACATTGCCACCAGCTTTGTCCAGATAGCTGATAAAATGTGACTACATATCTGCTATACGTAAAACATGACAAACTGCTTAAGTCATGCTGGTTTTGAAAACACAAGTATTATGGAATTCAAGAATATTCCTGAAATGGCAAATCAACCTTCTAGGGAGCAATGCAAGTTGGCTGCCCACTCAAAATATGAAATAACAGGGCACAAATACCAATTCAGTTCTGCCTTGCAGGTGGAAGAAAATGTGAGTCACCTTACAAACAAGTGAAATTGGAAACGCTTTTGAGATTTTGCTTAGGAGCAAGGAAATTAAATTAGAGGAAAATCAGCATGATCGTACTTTTGTCAAGCCACTATGATGCTATAATGCTCCACTTCCAGCTGAAAGCTGTTATCAAACCAGAAGGGCTCTACACTTCAAGATGCTCAACAGAAAAATGAAGATGTGCATTAGCATTACATCTACTTTCTAATGACATATCAGCCACTGAAAAAGACTGTAATTTTGAAATTTAAAACAAGTTATTGAAGTTACCTGGTAGAAGTTTATGGTATAGATGAAAGACTGGAACACTAATGGTCTTGCTGGAAGATTCTCCTCCTGAGGAAGAGGTACCTACTTTATCTGCCATCACTCTTCCTCGTCTTGATGGTGGACGTGGAGGGGTGGATGAAACAGCTCTTTTTGACTGAGATTTCAAACCTAGTACAGAAGTAAAAAAGTGAAAAGTCATTTTAGTATTTAATGAACTTCAGTTAGCCAAGATGCAATGTACTCAAAACCTACAATGATAGCAGAAGAGTCGAATTTTTTTCAGTACTGGCTAATTAAATATCAGAAGAACATTCATGTATAAAATCTATTTGGATATAACACCAGTATTTTTACAATTACAGGGCTGCACATCCTTCTGAGCCCCAAACATAAACCTAACTGTACTAGATCATATCAACCATAATAAAAGCAAAAGCTATTCTGATTCCTCTCTTAGTTAAAGAGCCTGTCTAGCAGTGGGCCTTACAGTGAAACTTTTTCAGGTCATTTTTGCAATGAAAGCAAGAAAGGCAAAAATTTCTGAACTGACAGACATTTCAGCACAGACTATAGATAACAACCACTCATCTAGCCTACAAAGGTGACTTCAGCTGCAGTGCTGACAGTACCACATGTGATGAAAGGTATCTTTAAACGTGCTTTTAAATGTTTTGATCTAGGTGACTTTAAAGAAGCACTACATGAAAAGGCAGAACAGATACATAAAAGCTTACTGAGCTTATACAGCAATACTAACATATTTTGAGACAGCTTAAGTTGACTTAAGGTACTATTAGGTAGATATTATACTACAATAATGTACCCTTCTACACAGGTGACAGACCAGGTAAAAAAGACAGTAGGTCAAGACAAAAGAACAAAAGATACATATAACTACTTCCTTATCGTTAACCAAGAGCAGCTCCAAAACTAACAACATCCACACCTGAAATGCTATAATACACTCTTAGATTTAGCTGATCAGTAGGAGCAGCTATAATACATAAAACATTCTCCAACAACATTATTCAGTATAGTAAAGTAGCTTGTCTCAGGAAGATCAGGCTCCAAACACCATCGCTACTCTCTATTAATTTTACCAATAGGGATCAAGTTAAACACTGGCTGAAGGAGGCTCTGAGGACACTAAAAAACTACCCAGAATATATGAAAAGATAAAGACAGAAGAAGAAAAGATTTCAAAAACAGGAAGCAAAACCAAATGCAAATGAAAAAAGTTTAAACATAAACTGTTTTACTTAACTGGAGAAAATACAAGCAAAAAGAAGTAAAAACTTAAGTCTGCTTCTTTCTAAATAGGGAATGGGCTGTATCAGGCAGTATGATCAGAGATGCAACTGATATGAGACAGGGCTGACGTTGCTATGCCCTCTCTTCAAGCTTGGCATATTATTTTTTTTTCTTCATAGATTCTTTATTCAAGTTTTAACCCTTCACTTAGGCCTATTAATATTTTAGTAATATTTGGTAATATTTAATATTACCAAAACATGATTACGCTGTTTAAGTGGCACCTCCTGCAAATATCTTTCCAGATAAAAATGCTGTAATTAACATCAGCTGTGGTACTTTAAACATACACCAAGATCCATGAATCTGCTGCCCTATTCAACACTTGAGTTTAGAGTTATATCTACATCTAAAAGCCCGAAATAAAAAGCTTAAGAAATATTAGTGCCAGAAGTCAAAGGAAATCAGCATCTCTTCTTCATGCTTCATGAAGTGTAAATGAAATTGAGGTACCTCAATGAAGGCAGAAAGCGAGACAGGAAAAGAGTAGTTTGAAGTTCATTAATACCTCTCTCACACACAGAGAACTTCAAACTGAAAAACTAATGATCTCTACAGCTATGAACTGAACTGTAATCTTCTTGTATCACTGCAAAATTACTATGTGCAATCTACAACCTCCATAGTAGTTTCTGAGGAAAAGGGTTTATGTGAATGATTTCAGAAGGATCTTCACATCAATTTTTAGAAGGGGAATGCTTTGGAAGAAAATCCTGTATTTGTTGTTTCCAAGTGGAATAACGTAGTTTTAGGCTTACATCTCAGTCTGACAGTATGCAAAGTATATGGATCCTTTTATTTCCAAAGCGTATTGCAGGAGCAGAGGTGATTAAATTCTGGTGCACCAGCCACTGCAAAAAGGTAGAGGTAGTAATTCCCATATCACAGTAATAGTACACAAATACTAATATATTACCATGTAATCCAAGCTCCAGATGTGTCTCTACAAAATCCTGTAAAATGCACTAGAAAGAGCATTTGCAACATATCACTGACACACACATTTAGGTACAAATTTGTCAAAGTATACAATCCGCTAGAGGCAGCAGCTCTACCAGGAACCAATCTTTGCTCCCCAACAGCCAGTGAGATTAACTGGGCACTACAATTTTTCTAACCACCATTAGTAATAAAAAGAATTGTTGGTAGATATTTCCCCCCCACACACATACTTTTAACGTCAGAAACATCCGTTTTTCACAAGGTAGAAGAAGAAGACATACCAGAAGCAACAACAACACTGTAATTGTCCTGAAATCCATTTTCTGCTTTAACTTTTTCTTTCTCTTCATAGTTCTTTTTTTCTTTATCTTCCTTCTGTTCATTAATTAGCTTAGCTGTGATACTGGGAGTATCTATACAGGGGGAAAAAAAGAAAGGCACTTCAAGATACCAAGTTAATTATATTAAAGTTTCTAGGCTGTTAACAAGGTTTTTCTCAACTGTTTTAGTGGTTTAGATTTCCATCCCAGGCAGCAATAGTCTTGTAAATATAAATGAATTAAGGCATTACGATAATTCTGGTCCACTCTTCCCCCCAAAATCTGTCTCTGGCAATTTAAAATTGTAACAGTTTAAAGCCATTACATAATGAGTCAAAGTGTACTCATGCTAAAACACCACTGCAATCAACCAAAAACTCCCATCCAAACCTGAAAATTCGCAAACTAAAACAAAACACCAAAAAAACCCAACAAAACAACACCAAAAAACCCTAAAAAATTTTTTTAAAAAATATTTAAGGACACCTGCAGACCTAAATATATTTTTGTATTTAGGTCTGGGTATCTAGTGTTATATACTGACCCAATTTCAGAACTGGCAAATATGACTGTTCCTTTGAAACTGGAAGATGCCTGAAGTACATTACACATCCAAAACTTGTGCTGTTTGCTTAAGTGAACATTAGATTACTGCAGTTCAGCTGTTTTGGTTCAATCATTAGTGTAAATCAGAAGTATCAGCAAGTAACTCTTAAATTATTGATGACTGGTGACAACGGATTATTTCACACCTTGTAACACATAACACTGGCACTAAAATGGCTAAATAATTCTCTAATTGCTTCTGAGTAGTAACTTGTTTCCACACAGCCACAGCAGCCTTAAGCTATAATCACAGACTAGAAGCACCATCCAGCTACTTTTAATTGCCTGTCACGAGTGGGTGAGGTGCTGAAAGAGATATTGTTTGACTGCTTGGAAATACATTATGATTTGTGCCTGAAGACACTGGTTATGTCTGTGTTAGACAGCAGTACAGACCAAAAGAAGATACTGAGTAGGAAACTGCACACATGCACACACACACTATATATATACACACATATACACTGAATTTATATATGTATATATATATATATATATATATATGAAACTCAGTGTTGGCATTTAAAAAAATTCTCATTAGTGTTGTTATTATTATTACTACTACTACTATTATTATTAAAATTCAGAGTTGCTTTAGTTTGGTCTCATGGACTGAATGCCTATTTATTGCTGGAGAATTTAAAGGTCATTACTAAAATTATTAAGTAAGCTTAAGCAATGGTATTTTACTACTGTCCTGGTTTTGCTAGGATAGAGTTAATCATCTTTTTAGTAGCTAGAATAACTGTGTTTTAGGTTCAGTATAGGATTTGTTATGAGAAGAATATTGATAAAGTACTAATGTTACTAGTTGCTGCTGGAGCTGAAGGCCACATTTGGATACTTCCCATGTGCATTACCCAGACCTGTTGTTCAATTTTTCTGACCAGCCAAGACCAGTAACTTAAGACTAAAGTGAATGAAATACAAAACAACTGGTACTCACCCTAGACAATCCTATCTGCAGTGATACGGCACATTTTCTTTTTATGTGTGATAGTTTCACTGGACTAGCCCTTGGCCAGCAGCCAACACAGCTGTTCACCCACTTCCCCCCCACCCCCAGGGGATAGGGGAGAGGATTGGGAGCAAGGGTAAAGAGACTCGTAGGTTAAGATAAGAACAGTTTAATAATAGAAAGAAAACTTAAAATAATACTAATATTAAAATACTAGTGATAATGATAACAGTAACAAAATATGCAAATGAGTGACACCCGGTGCTACTGCTCACCCCCCTGCCCCGCTGACCAAGCCCGGCCTGTTCCCAGAATCTCTTCCTTGGTGACCTGAGGCATCACGGGCCCACGGGGCCCAGATAACGATCCCAGAGGAGCGACAATCCTGAACCAAAACCGCAATCCCAGAAGGGCAAGAGCCCGAGCAAAAGCCAGACAGAGCTAAAAGAGGAAGAGACCCTCACTAATATACTGGACGTGACATGATATGATATGGAATATCCCACTGGCATATCTAACTGTCAATTTAGTTTATTAATTTAAATATTCCTCTCTCCCCTTAAATCTTGTGCTTGTAGACTAACACAACACAAAGTCCTTCACTTCCAGACAAAAATGTAAACATTGGTATGTTATCAGTGCCTCTCTCACAGCAAATCCCAGGCTGAAAAGCAAAATGCAGCACAATTCTAGCTACTGAAAAAGAAAACCAGCTCTGTTTTAGCTAAAAACCAGGATACTAAGGTGAAAGGATGTGAGCAGTAGATTTAGCAATGATTTTAGACACCCCCTCCACCTCTTTTTTAAAGGCTGTGAGAAAAAGCATGAAATGAACACAGTTATTGTAATTTATTTTTGCAGAAAGCACAACACAGTCAATTTGAGACATTAACAGCAGGACTGACTCTGACACAAGGTCCTCACGACTTATTGTTGCAGTGGTGGCACTCTTTTATTCCTTTCCCCCCTCAGTCATAGAATCATAGAATTCATCCCTTCTCTCCCCCTCTCACCCCAAACACTCGGTTTGTTCCTCATATATGCAAGTCTTCTTTACTATGTCATAACCATGGACTTCATGGAATGATATAGAAGTATTGCAAAGCTTTTAATACAGAGAAATCAGATTAGATGAAGAATGGAAACATATGAGAACCTGAACTCTTCCAAAATTTATTCTTCCAATTTAAAATGAGAGTTAAGCTGAGGAATAACAATTCTCTAGCAAAAACCAAAGTTATGGTGCCCTACAAAATCAGCATTTGATCCATTTCAATTACAGACATTACTGTATCTCACATCATCACATTCCCCTCCCCAGTCCCTATTAGCACTGGCTATCACGTTGACCACAATACACCACTAAGGCAGCAATTCAGTACAGTTTATGTCGCTGCTCAACAACTGATTCCTACCTCATAAGCAGTGACTATCCCATCCATTACAGTAATTCTGACCATGAATTCCACGAGAATTTAAAGACCTTAGTCACATTCCACACATGATTATCACGACACTAACTGAATACAGTAAGTGAATTACAGGATACTATCAAAAATAGTAGACTATTCCTTGGTAAATAAGCTTCAAGCATTTTTTTAGGATTCACAATTTTTTAATTAAAATCCCAAAGCGCATCTTGTTCTGTCTAGTATTCTGCCATATACATACCATTATAGTATTTCTATCACCTTGCTCGCTAATATATTTATCGCCCTAATGAATTTGTTAATAATTTATATGTAAAGATTTTCAGTAGATATAAAAAAGAAGCAGTTCCTCTGAACTCCACAAAGATGTACTTCGGAAATTAAAAGCTGTTCTACACTGAGTTCCAAAAAATTACATATACAAATATGTCTACATATCAGAACGTACATACGTACTCAGATGAGTGTGCAGCTAAGTGCTCACACTTCAGTGCACATCTGCAATATGGCAAAATCATAATTGCTGTGATGATCTTTTGACTTTTCTTTGCTATTACCAAGAACCACATCTTAAGACTAAAGAGGAAGTGCTTTTAAAAAAAAAATATATATAAAAATTAGACGTGCTTAAAACTGATTTTTTATGTAACAGGACCTAACAAATTTTGTTCTATTTCTTACCTGAGAAGAACCTACTTGCATCTCGCCTGGTTTTACCTAGAGAGCTCTGGCAGGGACATGATGCCTTTAGTATGAATTTTACTCTTTAACTACATTTAAAAAAAAGGTTCAAGGTGGGATTAATTTTAAGATTAAGACATCTACCAGTCAGATGTCAAAATTCATATTATGGTCTGTGGATGCCTGTTCAACAGAGTTCCCTACAGAGGAGTTCATCTCTCCACGTATATTCAAGTAGTGGAACTAAAAGTACTGACATTTTAAAAACAAATAAATTAATGCCTTAACATTTTCCTCTCATTTTATAGTATTTTAAAATTAATCTCTAAAAGTAAATTACGGTTTTTAACCTCTATTTAGTAAGCAAACTCATATGTTTATATAATAGGCAAATGTATATCCAGAGAAATCAGACTGACCCTTCATTAATGTCCTTTTCATAGCAACATGATTTCATCTCAATCTTGAGATAAACATTTAAGTTCCAGGATATTTGAACTGATATAATTTGGGAATATTTAAGTGACTGGATGAAAGAGAAAGCATTCTAAAGACTGACATTTGCATTATCATTCGCATGGTCTTACAAATATCCCATGAGAGATTTGAGAACACATTCATACTAAAAATCAAACAAAAAACCCCAAAACAACCAACTAACCAAAAAACCCCCAGAGTGACACAAAAATCCCCCCTTCCCCACTTCAGTTTTATAAAAGGAAAACCAGTATTTGACCAGTAAAAGTGCATTTTACATGCAACATGTAAGGCATATGCAAAAGCCTACAACTTAAACCACTGTTTCATATTCAGCAATTACCAATGAACATTGCAAATATGTAAGTTAGACATACTTGGTTTATGAGGGTTTTTTTTTTTTTTTTTGGGACTTTTAAAAAAAAAAATGTATCTTAAAAAAATAAAACATGAACTATTGCAAACTTGCCTGATACACGATCAAGAACCTCTGCTAGAGTTGTTGAGACAGGCAAGTGAAGAGTACGAAATTTGTGTCCAGCTCCATACATTGGATGTTGAATTACATGACTAGTAGCGTTAATTCTACCTTTGTACAGCTGAAAGGAAAAAAAAGTCAACATTTAACACGACTTTAATATTTAGAAATAACTTAAAACACTAAGTTCTTATAAACTCACCTCAGCAAAATAAAGCAAAATCTTTTGTGTGCTAAAAAAGAAAACTGACATATCCTCCAACTTTGGAGGTATACAGTAAAAATGCATCAAATTAGGACAAGTTTAATTTTTTTAACTCAAAATGCCATTATTTTACACAGCTGTATATGAGAGAAAAAAATGAGTGTCTGACTTGCGGTTATTAATGAAATGAAAATTTAATTTTGAAATTAAATTAGGAAAATCACAATGCAGAGTAGAGAAAGATGTCATTTCTCTATTGCTCTAACTTGAGGATGAAGTTTTTTCTAAACTTAATATCTACTTGCTGTTATGAAGGATAACTAAGTCACTACTAGTTAAAACATTTCAAATATTCTATCATAACATATTTTATCCTGAGCTCTGTTTGCATTTTCTATCTTTGTTTTCTTGCAGTAATTTTTTACACACTTTTCTGCAATGAAACTGCCACTTATCCCCTTCCTCCTATCATCAGGAGAACCATTTACTAATACTCGCATACATGACCTATTTATTGTTGTGCAATATTATTAAAAAAAATTAATACTTTATGACAGTCAGAATTTAGCTTCTAAAATACAGTTTTGCTAAGAACTTAAGAGACAAAAATCAGGATCCAATCTTTGAAAGGTTATGTAATTGGATGTACATCTACACTATTTTTAAGGTTTCTCTTTGGACTTTAGAGGAGGAATCATCATCTCAGTAAGAACAAACAGATTGTTTCTTGCTGTTTTAAATAGAAGAAACTGAATTATCTGACAATGTATTTTCCAGATATTTTTTTCTGCTTTTACATATCTAGTAACAGTCTGTGTAAATCTGTTGTGTGTAAACAAATCATTAGAAAATTGACCTTACCTTCACAATACCAATGGCCATGTTAGCAATTAATCTCAGCCAGGTTAAAACAAAACATTTAAATGTTTGTGTAAAACTGTGTTTGTTCCTTCTTTTCTATTTTATACTATCTGATCCAGTTTCCCTGTCATATATCTCACATACTACTTCTGAGATGTAGTAAGAACAACAGAAACCAAAGCAGAAAGTAATTTTCCCTTGTACTGCAGCACCAGATTTTTTAAAAACTTCTGTATTTCCTATATGTCTTTATTCACAGCCTTCAACTGAGAGAATAGCACTTCAGTCACTAATTATAATTCTGTGTTCTGGTGAAGCATGTGGAAGTATAAAAGTATACATCTGCTTTATAAATTAATTCAAATATTCATCACTCAAGAATTTATTTGTGGTGTTTTGGCTAATTCTGAAGGATCTCTGCCAATTTTGAAGCATCAAAACTATGACTGCTCGTTAATGAAACCGATAGTGATGAACTGCTAGAAGGACTAGAACTTGTATCTATATTTGCTGCTAATGTGTAAGGATACTATTGAAGTCTTCCATAAGATAAATTTCAGTTGTCAATTCTTTCAGAAGCAGTATATTTTCAACAAGATTACTTTGTCTTGCAATAGTGCCTTAAATTTTCTTTTAAAATGCTGAGTCACAATTCACCAACACATTCCTTTACAAAATTCCACGATGTGTACAGTAGGTAGAGCTGCTGTCTGACTTTTCAAAGCTGAATATGCCCAGATTTTTATTTTTATGGCTAAATTTATTCCATATTCACCATACAGATATAAAAAAATCTTACTGGACATGGGGACTGAAGAAACAAAGTCACTTTCTCATCCTCTAGCATCAGCTGCAAAAAAAGCCTCCTAATAAATCCTGAAATATTTCCAGAGGTTGGGAGGTTCCCACGCTGAGGAGAGGACTGGAATAATTCACAGAGAACCTGGGAATGCAAAATGACATCAGATTTAAAATATTTCTATATTTAGGTCTCTAAAATATAACTCTATACAACCATAATAGGCAGTACCCAAGATCCACCTTCCAGTTATCATTCAGACCAGATCAGAAATGAGCACCACTGAAGAAAACACCAGCAGCAAATAAGATTTTTTTATTAAAAAAAGCTCAAAACACTGACTACAGTAAAGTAACTGTAGACATACAGACTAATTTCAAATTCAAAAAGTAAAAATTTCGCACTGCATAATACAGTATTACCACCAGCCATTAACAGAGAACCATAATGAATTTTTTACTGAAGTCTACCTGTTCCCAGGTTACTGGGAACATTCTTTATTCTGAAAAATCTTTTTTAATTATACTTTTAGTCAACTAGGTCTGCAAATTTAACAAATGTGAGGAGAACAGCTAAATCTGCACTAGAATGCCAAGTGCAAAGCCATATTCTGCAATAGCCTCTATTTCTCTGGTCACAGACTGCACAGGGTATATGGCTGTGCAAGCATATTTACTAGGAAATCTCCTTACACTACTAATATAAAAGATGTGTACGAAGCTTGATTTTAAATTCCATTTCAGAAGAGTTTAGGCTTATCCAATTATAGTATTGTGGTCTAATGTTTATTCCTCTGAAATAAGAGGAATATAAATCTATACATAGGACTGGGTGGCCACGACAAAACATTTTTGTATTTTTCGAAGTCAGACCAACAAGCTAACAACTTTAATATAAACCTTTTCCAGTCAATGACAGTTTGGGGAAAAAAAAAGTTATTTTAAAGAAAGCTAAAAAAAGTAAAAAGTCTTGCAAGTTAGCTGTAGTTATTAAAAAAGAAATTAAAACTTTATTTTTTTTTCTCTCTCACCTGTGCCATAAGTCTCTGGTTATTAGGATGGCAAGAGATGCACTGTAAGAAGAAAGCAACTGTTGCATTTTCAATTGCTGTCCGCTGCTGAGTGGTCAACCCTGTTGTTACAGTTGAAGAAAGCAAGCTAGACCTTGCATTAGTCTGTTGTGCCGTCACGTTGTGTCCTCCAGAAGTAGCACCAGAATGGCACAACAGAAATAAAAGTGCTGTCCACAATGGATTGACTTCAGAGCCACCCAACCAATCCTTCATCATGTGGCTGTTGCCAACTTCTGTCAAAAACCTGAGTACAGGAGCAACCAGGTCTGCTGTGATAGGCATTTTATTAAAGTGCTGTGGAACATGATGCCTCCTGAGCCTGTCCTGGGTCATATCCATTGATTGTGCAGTGCAGTCAGAGCTAGAAGTATGGTTAAAGCAAAAATTAGCAAGACTTCTTACAAGCAGCGAAGGCAAACCTGAGTCCAATAATTGCTTGATAGCTTCAGGGGACTGAGATGAGGCAGCAAGAGTAGCCAGGTGAGACTCTGTTAGTGCAAGAGGGGCTTGTGCATTTTTAGAGTCATCTGTTAAGGATGAACTGAGGTCTTGCTTTTTGCTGTCATCAGTCATGGACAGTCTGTGTTGACACTGCATTGGAGGAGGAGTGATACCCATCCATCCCATGAGTAAGGAAAAATAATTTGGGTGGATGTGGCACATTGAGCAAAGCAAACTATCAACAGCTTTCTTCAAAACCATGTTGCAGGGAAGAGACATGGACCAGTTAAACAGTGACCTGTAGAAGACAGAAAATCATGTCAACACATAGTTTGCCATTCATACTCCCTTTTCTTCATTGGTTCATAAAACACCTTTGCACATTTCTGATTAACTATTGTAGAAGCTGTTGTAAAACACACCGTGCTGAGCCTGAAAGCCTCTTTTGGATCACAGTATCAGCAGGACATTCATTACCCAAACGCCACTCTTCAACTGCATGTTTAAATGTCTTTCATCATACTGTATTTAAAATAGATATAAGTTGACTTTCCTGGCATGCTGCACATGAAAGACAGGACTTCAGTCTTTTGACAGTTATCACATAATTTATGCATTTTTGAACCAACCGCAACCTCTTCATGTTTTCAGCTCTTCAAGCTGCAGCTACTAGGATCACACACACACACGTGCACTCACACTCACTTAAATAAAGATCTCTTAATCCTTTTTAAGAACTGAAAGTATTTTAACGTGTTTCATTTTTTTTTTTTAAATTTGCTTTTTTAGAGATCTACCTAAAGATGTTGCAAAAAAAAAAAAAAAAAAAAAAGAAAAAGAAAAAGAAAAAAAAAAGTAGCAACAATCTTGTTGGTTGAATGATGTCATCCCTCGCTAGCCTTGCTGAACCTGAACTGGACACAATCTGACAGTGGAATTATTCCTCAGAGTTATGAAAATCCTACCTCCCTTTGAACTCATTTCCATCCAAATAATATCAACTTGAATGCTAATCCAATGCACATGAATACAAAAGCTAATTTAGCTCCTATTATTCAGCTTAAATTTCAGAAATGATAATTATGAAATAGTGAAATATTAATTTCTTCATACAGACTTGTTCAGAGTAGGTGAAGTATTTTAAAACCTCCTCTCCGGTTTTCTGAACTGCACCCACAGTACCTTGACACCATACAAAAGTTACATTATCTCAACCTCTCTATAAAGAGCTGAGCGCACACTTTGTGCCACTTCACTGTTACGTTTTTAAGTTTGGATGTATCATCATATATCATATTCGTGAGCGCACACTTTGTGCCACTTCAGTGTTACGTTTTTAAGTAAGTTTGGATGTATCATCATATATCATATTCCCATTTGAAGACAAGGATTGTTTTTTCCCTCTTCTGGATGAAACTGCTATTCTATGTTTAGTCTAAGCAACTCAGACTGTAGAGCAGAACATGGGTCTAACCAAAAGTTAGCTTTATTAGTCCAGTAAATGGCTGATAAAAAACCCTCTCCAAGATAAAACATATACGTTATCTCAGTGACCAAATGACCCATAATTTTGGGAATATAGTCACAGTTATAATAAAGGTAAACTTAAACTCTTCTCCAACTATATAGTCACATAATCCTCCTGACAAAATTTTCTGGGTAAGTTCATGCTCTGTGAAAAATAAGATTTTTTTTTTCCAACTAGATATTAAAAAATAACTAAGGAATAAATTAGTATCTACTGGCCAGAGCAGAAAAAATTGAAATGGAAAATAGGGATGATGGGACAAATACATCCAAGAGAAAAGTGAAACATCACATGAAGGAGAAATTAAGAGTTATAGCTAGAATCATTATTTCAAAAGTTAAAATATCAAAGAGGATGAAGAATACACATATGAAGTCATTTTTGTTAGA
This sequence comes from Antrostomus carolinensis, assembly GCF_000700745.2. NCBI lineage: Eukaryota > Metazoa > Chordata > Aves > Caprimulgiformes > Caprimulgidae > Antrostomus > Antrostomus carolinensis. The sequence goes on from NW_010339060.1 coordinate 94,036, forward strand.
AGAATTATTTACTCATATAAGTCTGATAACAATTCTTCTGTATTTATTAAAAATGTATTTTATAATTTGCCCCAGATGTGGCAGATATGAATTATAGTTTTGTTTGGCACAAGGTAGAGGAACAGGGCTATATTGCAACATGCATATTCAACCTACGTACAATAGTTTTATCAATATTCCTTCATTTCATCCTGTGATGAAAACACCATAGTCTTCTCCAAAAGACAAGCAATCAGATGTGAAACCCATTTTTATATTAGTATAGTATAAATCTAAACAGGCTAACCATTTTAACTCTTTTTTATTAGAGTTATTTCTATAATACACACGAAACAAAGCTATGTGGCTTCTCTTTTTTGCTTTGTTTAAACAGAAGAGATGGTTAAGCAACATGAATCAGGAATGATAGCTCACATATTTTCAATCTGGAGTCACCAAAAGGATACATTTAGTGTTTACAGTGAACTACTTAGAATCCAGCAACATCTGGGGGTCTTTCTGGGACAAAAACAATTTTGGGGCACTAAAAAGTTTGGTACAGCAGTACCTGTAGTGATAGGCCAAGAGGTAATGATTTTAAACTAAAAGAGGGTACATTTAGACTAGATATAAGAAAGAAATTTTTTACAATGAGGGTGGTAAAACACTGGCACAGGTTGCCCAGAGAGGTGGTAGGAGCCCGATCCGTAGAAACATTCAAGGTGAGGCTGGATGGAGCTCTGAACAACCTGATCTAGTTGAAGATGTCCCTGATCACTGCAGGGGGGTTGGACTAGATGAGCTTTAAAGGTCCGTTCTAACCCAAACCATTCTATGATTCTAATATCCAGCAAATTCATAGTTCAAGATTCACTCAAGATTTTCTGCTTTATTTCTTTCAAATCAGACTGGCTGGAACAAGAGCAGTGACTCCAAAAAACCAATCCCCCTCTCCCCTAGCTTTTAGCTATCAGTTATAGACATTGGATACCATAAGTAATGAAATAATGCTTATATAACATGATACGAATGAAGATCGTTATTTATAGGTGCTGTGAAAATTACTGCAAACACTCAATTTCAACAAGAACAGCCCAAAGCTGTCCATTAAAAAAACAAACAAACCACAAACAAAAACATGCAACAGTTTACCTTTCACACATGTGTAAGTACATACATGGATTTACTGTTCTGTTTCAGATTTTTGTTTTTAAACACAATTATACCTGGAATATGTGAAGTGCAGCTTTGTGTTTAGAACAACAAAACTACTTGTTCAGATATCTTTGCGTATATGGTCTACCAATAAGCTTCCAGGATAACAATTTCCACTACTATTTCACAGTGAGTGCACTTTAAGTCATATTATTTCAGTGAACAAAATAATTCCGTTATAAAAAGTACGCAGTGCAAAACTTTGCTTTACTTACTCAAAGAGCTCTCTGTCCAGCAACGCTGGTAAATCATATTCAACAAGCAATTCATAACTATGCCACAAAATTGCTGCTACACAATGCAAATGGGAAGGAGATGGCATCAAAAGCCCATACTCTCTTGTTGAGCTATTTGGACAAATGTAGCTGACCCGGCCACTTTTTTTCATAGCTGCAACTCTTGCAGAATCGCTGACCCATTTCAGCAATGCTTGAATTCTGGAAGGCAAGAGGATGTAGTACATTATAAAGGTTCAAAGAAACACTCAAAAACAAATTACCTTGCTGTCTTTTAGTAATCTGATTTACAAATTTATCTCTTCTTTTGAAGCAAGGTTCAAGAGTAGAGCTCAAATTCTGTTTTCTCAAGACTTAGATCACTAACGGGGGAAAAATTAATTAAAACCACTTATCATCTTGGACAGCCAAATGTAAGTGTTCTTTCTACAGAGAAAGAAACACAGCAGGTGTCCCAGTTCTGAGTATTTGAGAGAAAAGTCAGTTGAAGACTGAAAGTTTTATCACATTTATAAGAGCAAAAAAAGAGGGACAGCATTCTCTGCAAAGGATGCAAGGAGCTAGGAGGGAAAGCTGGGAAGTTTCTTTAGATTTCTGCACTTTCAGGCTATCTCATAATAATCAGATTTTTAAAAGTCTGTTTTTGTGCAGTAACATCAAGCCACTACTTAGCAGATTATTTTTGTATACACTTCCACGTGACAATCAAAATAACATTACCTATCTTTTGTTCCAGGGTCTTGGGTCGTTCCAAGCTGATAAAGAATGTCTATTGTGGAGTCAGAAGAGAGACCATTTAATCTTCCAAACAGTAAAGGGCTATTCAGATCTTGCCGCATTCAAAAAAAAAAAAAAAGGGGGGGGGAGGGGAAATAATAGAAGTACTTACATATGTATTTTTAAAAAATACTAATGAAATTATTACAGAATTGCAATATTAATATTGACTTGAGTTTTGCCATTAAAATAAGGATGCAATTCTTATACACACCACTGCCTTGAAACTGGGCATTCTGTATGTTCAATGCAATGTTCAGCCTTACTTTAAAAGGAAAAATCATTCATCAGATACAGGACTTAACGGTTGAATTAGAAGGATTTTCTTCAATATATTCCAAAAAGACATGACTAATTCCAATGGAGCTGTCAAATCTTATGCTTCACAGAAACAAACATTTATTTCAAAATGCAAGCTTATTTAACTCCGATTTCCATCAATGGGACTAAGGCTGAGGATTTCCTCTGATTATTTCCTATTTATCTTCTCCTCACCGTGTTCATCTCCTTCCCCTTAGGTAGGAAGCTACTCTCTTATCTAGCACTCAGGATATATTGAATGCCCTACTCCTGTGTCTTCAAAACATTCACCTAATTATCTATTACACACAAAACCCAAAATAACCCTGGTTGCACCACTTTTCTGTTGTAGAACCACGCACATAGAAAGACTGTGATACTTGGAAGCATAACGAAGCGCAATGGCAAGTTCTGGCAACCCCAATTCAGAATCAGAGTAACATGGAAATATACTATATTTGTACATTTATACATACTATGTTTTTAAGTAACAGCTGAAAAAAACCCCAAAAACATTGAGCTCACCTGCTGGATCGCTCCCTGATGCTGAGCAGTTTCTCAGAAGAATGTCAATCAATTTTAGGCCTATTCTGGTGGACTGAAGCCCAATTTTTACAAGCACAGCCTCAATGTTTGGAGAATGCATACCACAGTAAGGTGACATCAGTAAAGCAGCACATGTCTGCAACAGATTAGCTGTGGGTGCTGCAGCACTAGCCATCATTCCTTCTAAATCACTTATGTGAGTGAGGCAGTGGTGTAATAATCTTAACCATCCAATACTGAAAAGGAAAACATGAAAATGAGCTAATGTATCATTTTCTTATTATTTTATTTTATTTTAATCTATAACGTAACTACCTGTATTAGATTCTAGGACAAGTACTGCAGAAAACTGTTGTGACATGATCAGACATCATCTGAGAAAAGCAAATTATAATGACTAAATTTAAGACCACAATGTAAAATACATTAGTAATGCTGTTGTAATCGCTGGTTTAAGGCTATAAGAAAGGCAGAGTTTGCGGGTGGGAAGAGTTAAGAGCCTGCAAGTTTTATTACCAAAGTTTCTAAAATGTTTCTTGATTCACATACACATTTCTTCCCACAGGGCCAACCTACTGGGGGATATGCGAAGGGCAAGATGTTTATATAGAGGGAACACAGGGGGAGAGAGAGTTAAAATTAAAAAAGGTGTTAACCACTGCAATTTCCTCACGTCTCTCTCATCCTTTAGCAATATTGTTCAGTATTCCTTTTAATAATAAATCTTGAAAAGCAAACCTATTGTAATTGAATCAATCTGGAAACACATTAACTAGACTTTATTTCCAAAAAATATACCACAATGCTGTTTAAACAAGGACTACGAATAAGATGGCAATCTAAGTTGCATATGAAATAAATGGCATCATTTCACTAACAAGTTCTAAACTAACAGGTTAACTTATTTTCACAGCTAACCTTATCTCCCACAGTTAAAAAAAAGGGCATATTTGCATACAGAACTTAAGTTCACACTTCTATGAATAATTAACTCCTAAATATTTATCATTTTAGAAAAGAGCAAGGTTTCTGCTATTATATCCAAGTTTATGATAGTAATCTATCATATTATTGTCATTACTTTATTGAGATACCTATAAGACTAAGCTGAAAGCCACAATAAAACTTTCCAAGACATGAAGAATGTACACTCACTTTCTTTCTTTAGATACTAATTATTTTTGTGTGACTTTAAGATAAACTTTTCTGAAGTACAAATATAGCAATAGTATAATTCGGCTACGAAAATCTGCTTCACTGCTATTCAAGATCAAAGACCAATTTCAGCTACAAAACTTTTATCAAATATTCACGAGACAGTATTTATGGTATCTAAATTTACTTACTCTAAATTTTTCTCAGCAAAAGAAAGGTTTTTAAATCTTTCCCATGCTCTCTTCTCAAATTTATAAACATTAAGGTTCAAAGACGAAATATCTCAAAGTAATGACTTTTTACAATTTAGTAAGCTAAATTTCAGAACCAGGATATTCTCAGAAATTCACTCATTGAATTAGACTTAAAGCTGGAAGACTTAAACACTTAATTTTTAACTACCCTTAAGGATTTATTTACTTTTACTTTAGAAATGAGTACAAAACTCAAGATGCCACCTAACCACATAAAAGCTTTTGAAAATGTGCCAGAATCACAACAGCATTCAGTTCCTATTTCTCAAATGTCTGCAAACAGAAATATTAGATATGATTGCCACAAAACATCCTATTATCCCTTTTCTATTCCTGCTCCAATACTTATGTAACTCAGCTGACTTCAGTAGGGATAAGTAGTATGTTGCTACTTCATTTTTTTTGACAACTGCCTACCCATTAAAAACACAGAATGCAACTCTAAATGCTTTCCTATCCTTAATATTCTTTAACCATTGCAGAGATGTAACACGCCCTTTCACATTTGCACACTAAGCATGCTACCAAAAAAAGTGAGAAATACTGCTTATATTTGCCTTCTGCAAAAAAGAATAAAAACCAAAAGATATTTGAAACAGATACTGTAAATGTTAGAATTTAAGTACAAAAACAGGTACTCATGAATACAGTTTGCTACTGAAAGATCTGACTCAGAGCAGACAACATTATTAAAAAAACCCCAAAACAGGATCTGGCACAAACATGGCTCTGTTCATTGATACTGGAAGCTTACCTTGTTTTAGAGACCTGATCCTCAGAAGGAAGGAATGGATTATTGACAGTTGCAGACGAGGTGTTTCCGAAGGCTGTGAGGCCTAACAATTTGATCTGAGAGAGGCCTAGTGTACTGGCATCTCGAGGACGATGGAGACGGAGGCAGACAGCTGAGGCAACTTCAGCTTTTACCAGCTGGATTTTTATGTATGTGAGACCGCTTGTGATAACAGGAGTTGACAAAGGTAACATATTGACACCATCTGCACTTATTTCAACAGATACTGATGAAGGGCAAGCTACAGAGTAAGATAAGAAGGTTTAAAACTATTTAAAAATCTGTACTGGTTTGAATTCTAAGTGTTAAACATGTATCCCTGCTAAAGATAAAGAACAAGATGACTGAAACGATCTTAGGCAAACACTACTACAGAACTGCAGCTAGATTATTTCACCTGTGCGATGGTGTACATTAAAATGCATAATTATTTTGATACATGGCGTATACAGTTGATTTCAAAGACATAAGATGAAGGAAAGTCCTGTCAGTGTAAATGCCACATATCCCTGGCAGGGCTATGACAATAAGAGCTGAAAATTTCATGCTTCATTCCAGCTATCATACAAAACCATTTTGCCTGAAGGCACCTGACCAAAATCACATTCTCACTAGGGAAAGTTTAGAGAAGTTTGACAAGGTTCTTTGGCATATTTAACGTTAATGCCACAAGACATGTACTAAGCTAGAAGAAATCAAGCAGAGGCAGGGCTTTCCATTCTCAAGGAAAGCAGAATTAGCAAGCTTTTCAACTTACTTTACAGGCATTCTTCAAACAACCTGCCAGCTTTAGTTCCTCTGATTATACTTCTTGTATCATCTCTAAATCCTACCCTTCAAATTTTCAAACCGGCATCAACATCAGTGAATCTACTTACTCGCCAGAGAGGCCAAGTGAGGCTGGATGTGGATTTCCTTGAGCAGCACAGCCGCAGGAAGGTGAATTGTGAGGTCGCACCAAGCTTCCTCGGGTAAAAATATGTATGACCATGCAGCAGACCGAGCTCGTCTGTGGGGGGGAGTAGCCTGCAGCAGCACTTCAGCAGGCTGGGCAGTGGGACTGCTGGAGGTGATCGAACCTTCAAAAACAGCACCATTCACACTGATTATTCACATTTATTAATAAAACCCAGATTAAGTTACAACCTGAAACATTTCCATTTATTGATAACATCCCACGTGTAATAATGAGAACCGCTGAGATATTTTTCTTTTACTTTTAGACTGTTTTACAACAGGCAGTTTACATATCCACATGCATATGCACGTGCACGTGCTTGAAAATCTGCTAGTGGATACTTGCTACCAAAATCCCAAACTTTCTGTCAAGAGTTCATTACAAAAACAAACCAATCAAAAAGGTGTAGGTTGAACAGTATGCTTAGAACTTGAACTCAATTAATTCATAGTTGACATAATGAAGGCTTTAAGGGTTTAAGTATTACAATGACAACATAAACAACTTTATAACCAAAATGTGTAAACCTTTTTACTTAAAAAGGATTGTTTCACATGAAAACCTTTTTCTAAAAAAAGACACCAGAATCAAAAAAACCTGACTAAAGCAGCTGCTTATTTTTCTAATCTTAGCATGAATTAAAAATGAAGTCGGAAGATCTAGGCTGTGTCTTCTTTAGCAACAAGATCAGATTTGTGTTGTTCAAATGACAGATACTTGGGGTGTTTAAAGCAGCTCTAGCCTGGCCCCATGGCTGAATGCCTAGTAGCAGCTGGAGGTGAATTCCTGGACATATTTTAATAGACTTTCATCTCAAATGAATTGAGTTCATCTCTCAGAGAACACTACATGATGAGAATCAGAGTGTAGTAAGTGAGGACAATCAAAAGGTTAATTTAAAAAGCACACTCCTGACTGAAAGTAAATTATTAAGATATACGCACTTATAGCAGAACATCAAGAACTGCAGCATTTTGCAAGTTGGGAGATAAGGCATGCAAGAACCCACCACCATACACACTTAGGATTTTTATTACTTAAAGTAATCAAGTACCAACATTTGCAGGATTCTTAAATTTACATTTCAGGAATTTGTGAAGAGCAAGGTAGAAGATTTCTAATGCCCACCTATTTCTGCCAAATAAACCTTTTTTTTTTTTTTAAAAAAAAACAAACCCACAAACTCATTATTTTTGTCACTCTTAAATTTTAGTAACAGGACTGAATGGATTTCTCTCATCTGACAATTTTTCCAGAAATTTAAAAAAATAATCCTTTCTTTCTCCGCTCTTGACAGTGAGACACACTGTATGAATACATTCACAGCCTACGCTGGGCTAGTGGGCAGCAACAGGAAACATTAAGACACCAGCAGCAAAAAGGAGCCTTTGTAAGATATTAGAGTACATCTACAACTTAACACACATGCATTTTAGTTAACTGGCAGACACTGTATTGATACCAAAACAGCAGTGCAATTCTAACAAACATTCATGCACGCAACATCAGAGCAATTAGGTGCTGGTGTGAGAGCAGCATCAGCAATATCAGCCCTATGCTCTAGCTTCTTCTGCTCTTGTTTGACCCAGCTCAGGCTCATTCTGTGTCATTCAACTTTGCTATGCTTCTGTAACAGCTGCATCAAACCTGATGTGCCTTAAGTGAAGTCAGTGAGTCTTAGTGTGTCTATGGCAGATGGTGGGCTGGAACTGGGTATCTCCTGACCTAGGGGAGGACGAACGGGCCCATCTTGATGCATGACAACATCAGATACAGATCACTCCCTTTCCTTCTTTCCCCTATCCACACAAGGTCTTACTGCCTGAGGAGGAGGGGCTAACCTCCTCCTCCAACATCATCCTGAAACACCAGCAACCCCTCTGTTTAGAGGATTTAATAGTATTGCAACATTTGACACTATTACAATACTTTTTGTTAAGAACTTGATAAAGATTCAAATGACCAGTGGATTAATGTACGAGAAAAAGTATTTATTACTTACCCAACGGTGCAAAATTGTGGATTCCTTCTGCATTATCAGGCTCAGAAGCTAGCACTCTAGCTTTCAAACTGCTGTCTGTTGCTTTGGTAGGGCCAGAATCAAGAAATTTCATAATAGTTGAAACCATACTTCTCGCTGTGTTAACAATAGCTCTTGTGCTCGTTACCATGTTGTTACAAATAAGCTGAACACCACCTGTGTATAATGTGGGCAGGGGGGGAAAAAAAACCAACACTGTTCAGAAGCATGCAATAGATTCTAAGCAAGCAAAGGCCTATTTAGTAAATTTGCTCCTCCAGACACCTATCTGTAGTCCTTCTTTAAATGCCAAAAAAATCTACAATAAACCTTTTACTTGACGCAGCTAAAGAAAAGACATTCTTACCCATATCATGGAAAGCTTTCAGTGCCTCACTTGTATCCAACACTCGTAAAATGAACCAGAGCAGTGGCTCAGATAACTGACAAGTGGCTAGAGAACCCTAGAAGAAAAAGTTAAAAAATACATGGTTTCATACAAAATTAATAGGACATGCATAACTCCTCTTAGCCTCCACTTTTAGTAAGCAAAAATCCCAGAGAGTAAATGCTACCACAGCTGACCCCTCTGCCACAAAATAGCAATACTGTGTTCCACATGGTTCACTCCTTAGATGGGAGAAGTCTTTGTGGTAAGGAAAAGATCAAACTACTGGGGTAAGCAGCTGAAGAGAAATAAAAATATTGAGCATTTAAAATACCCACTAATACGAACACAATAAATGTGTTTCCCATCCACATATAATAAGATATTCAATCCATCTTCAAGCCTTTAGCCAGGAACATTTACAGGAATGTCAAAATGTCCTTACAGAAGCTCTCTCTCCCCCTCTACCATGGGCAATGGAGAGAGGCTTCCAAACTTCACCCCCAAAGTGAAGTCAGGTTGGAAAAAGTTAACATTTCTTTTACATAGCACTAGTTCAGTTTCCTGAGCTTATTATAGGTTACACCATCAACTAACCTATAATTCCCTTGAAGCACAGCAGACTTAAGGGAACTTACCTGTCTTCCCATGTACCCACAGGCCATGTAGGTAAGAATTGGCTGAAGCATCACTTGCACTGTTGTTGCTTTTTTGCTAAGTGTTGTCAGGATAGTGAACAACCCATCTCCAACTGATATTGCATCTAAGCCACCATGAAAGTTTTCATGTTTAGTGAGATGTAAGCCACTTGCACCTTAGTGAAAACAGAAACAGTTCAAAGGTCAGAAATCAGGACCTAACAAACCATTACAGCACATAAGAAAACTCAGACATTTAAATTTCTGTTCAGTTAAATGTTCACATGGATTTTACAGACTACAAAAGATACGTGCTATGTTCTTTATAGTATAAATAGGAAGACTTGACCTAGGAATTCAGTGAATTTAAATCTAGTAAGACCATAAAAAATGAGTGTAATTAGTGAAGGAAACAGAATAAGAACTACAAAGACTGGAATCACTCCTAGCCAGAAGCAACTAACAAGTATTTAAGATTTTTTTTCAGATAATAATAGGAATGTACTTGTGCAGCCTAAAAGCCCAACAATTTAACATACATATTTGTATCAGAAATACCTCTCCCAGAATTCTCTTTCTCAGTGTTACAATTCAAGATTTATTCATGAGGATTTACTGAATATCAATATTCAGCAACATTCATTACACATGGCTGAAATTGAGGATGGAAAGCAAAAGAACAGTCTTCCTGAGGAAGAGATTACCTCCATAAATAAAACCGTCTTACAAAGCATATGCCAACAATCTGGAAGAGCTTTTAAAAGTGGTTTTAGATTTGAGTGGGGGGGAATCAATGGAATAATCCCATGCCATATAACTCCATAACTGGAGTTATACTAACAAATAATAATAAAAAATAATGTGTTTAAGTCATCTTTGGAACATGCCTTAGAGAAATACTTTGGCAAGAGAACTGACAGCTGTACTACTTTAATAATCTTCAAGTTGTCAAGAAAGAAAATACTGATAAGCACTGGATGCATGGAGATAGACAGAGCAATAAAAGCCTTAAGACAGCCTCTCACAGTCTAGAAAAGTTAAATGGAATGAATGATGGAGCTGAAGCAAACTAATGTGGGCTTGCTGTGAAGACTTTGAGGTGAGGAGAAGGTAGGATAGGAGTGGAATACTGTTACCAGTATGATTCTTATAGTCTATCAATGACAAAGCATCAAAACCTAAAGAAATGAATACGCAAAATGGTCATAAAAGAAAATCCAGTTTCTGTTTTAACTTCATGTGACAAGTGAATCACTCAAGGTCATTCTGGTTCCTGACCAGCTTGCTCACCAGATGCAGTAAATTAACACTATGAGCATAAATTTTGACACCAGAGCCACTACTTATCACTACATATCTGCAGATGTTTTCCTGTTTATCTTTCCTGGGTAGCTAGCATGCTGCACTAGCTATTACATGTTTACTATATATGCTGATAACTGATTTTTGGATCATATATAACCTTGGCTGCAGTCTCGGAGAAATGTTTTCTTCGTAGAAATTGTCTGGAGAGCGCTTAATACATTTTTTCATGAAGGAACTAAAACCACAAATAGCTGTGTTACATCTTCCCAAAATACACACACAAATTAGTGTCAATAACCTATATTAAAAGACCTTGGGAGGAACAATCCACTGAAGGGATAAGCTGGCCCAGTATCCTGAATTCAATGAAAAACATTTTGAAACAACACTATCTTTCCAAATTGCCTTTTTAAAAATGCAAAACAACTGCTGGACAGAAATCGGTGGTTTAGAAAGACATCAAAGTTGAGGAGAAGAATATCTGAATTTCACTCCAAAGAAACACATATTCAGAACAAACCATCGATCCCAGAACAAACTACTTCCAGTGTTCATAGCTTATTTGCAATATAACACCAACTACCCAGAGTAAAGGAGGAGACCTTCTGGAATAATTTCAGGAAGGTTCCAACAGCAAAATTCAGGCTTGTCAAATCCTGCCTTCTGTTTAATTTGACTACTGGAGATTACTACTTTTTCCTCAATTGCTTTTATCCCAAAATGAACCACTGGTCTAACAGGCATCTGCTCTCATCCAAAAAATACACTGTTTTCTGGTAATAGCACTGGTTAACATTTTCACATCTGCTTAAAAGAGACTAGCACAGAAAAGGCCTCAGATACTTTACTCAAAATCAAAGAACCACTATAAAGAGAGCAAAATTTTACAACTATTACACCTGAAGTGGAGTGCAAGCTCTTTGCCTATTCTCCAGCAAAATGTTTTTCCCGTTTTGTGCATGCAGAAACACTCATGGTATTTCAGCCAGTGGTTTAATTTGTGCAAATAAAGCCTGTGCTATCATTACAGCTAACAAGCAAGTGACACAAAAATAGCCTGAGAAAATGCACCTTAGGCACATGTCTGACAAACAGCAACTTTGCTGTTCAGAGTATCACCATCTTCCTCTCTTGTTTGTAGCAGGAAGATCCCACCCACAAATAAATGACTGGAACTTCTAGAACATGATGTTAATGAGATTTCTGATAAAATAGAGGAATATGTATTATGTATATTATGTATTCTGTGCAAAGGCCAAAATTGTAATTTGTCTTTTTCAGAAATGATTAAAAAAAAAAAAAAAAGGAAAATGCATAGAGAACAATTGAGGTCACATGTCTCTAGTGCAAACCGAAGACTAATCCTAATCCACGCACAGAAGCATGCGATGGACACAGACTGAAAACCAGGAAATTTCATTTAAACATAAGAAAAAGGTTTTTCTACTTCAAAAATGATTGAACATTGTAATAGGTTTCCCAGGGCAGTTGTGGAGTTTCCACCCTTGAGGAACTAAAAACCCAACTGGACAAGGCACTGAGCAACCTGCTCTCTGTGGCAGGCTCTGAGTTGATCCTGCTTTGTCCCAGGGGGCTGGACTAAACAATCTCCAGAGGCATCTTTCAACATTGACCATTTTGAGATTCAGCAAATTCGAAAGCCAAATGCATACCTGTTTGGTTTTAATTACTGTCTCTCACCTCATGTTAGTTTGTTTCACATACTTGTCCCCTCTTTCACCTCTTATCAGTCTCTTTTTTTTTTCCTGTCCATTTCTGTGACACATCCTTTCATGTCTACACCCAATATATGAGTCTGTAGAAGTTTTAAGCATTTCGCCACCCCAAAAGACCTTCCATTTTCTTTACAAAATACCTACCAATTATCATTGCCATAGCACTGCTGTTACACTGGCCAAGTGCAGACAAAATCTGGCTCATAATTTGTTGGTTGGCTAATACCAAGTCTGCCACATAGGCAGTTGATCCTTGGGTATTAGGGTTGCTTCCATTGCCATCTTTGCCTCCTGAAACCTTTTCTTCATCAGACACGCTGTCTGTAGTACTGCTTGCTACTGGAACACGGGCACTATATTCTCGGTTACTGGAAAGCGGCAGTTGAACTAAAATGTTGACCAGCTTTAACAAGTCAAACATAAGTTGGTCCCTTGTCATTTCTCCACAGACTGCTTTGGCATCGCCTGGACGGATAATATTGGCAAAAAGCCCTCCAAAACATGCTCGAGCACCCACAGAGCTGTCTGAGCCGCTGCGAGACATCACTTTGTCTGAACATGTAATGTAATGATGCACAAGGAAGGTTATCGACTCAATTACTGCAGAAATAGTGCTAACTGATACAACTTCAAAATTCTGTTCTAGGGTAAATTCCAAGAGTTTCACTTGTGCATCCAAGGGTCCCTGGCCCGTCTGGAAAGCACCCCTGAAAAAAAGAAGAAAAAATTTCATTGTTCAATGTTAACAAGTTATACAGGTTTGTTTGGTTGGGGTTTTTTTGCTTGATTTTTAAGAATCAAAAGATACAGCAGACTTTCAATAAATAAAAATCCAACCATTTTCAGAAATGCATGTTGAAGCACTATCTGAACTTTCACAAGAGTCAAGCATTCATACCTTTTTAATATACTGGTCATTACACAGCCTATAGGATCTGCTTATGCTATCACTTTTCCTGATACCACTAAGGATTAAAGTTTCCTTTGAAAAAGTCTAGGATTTATCTCTTTTTTTTGGCCCTGCTGAATCCAGGGTTGTGATCCTGCTTAGTATTCTGCTCCTATCACACATGATCCTGAACTCCACCATCTCATGGTCACTGCAGCCAAGGCTGCTCTCAACTTTCACCGCTTCAGCCAGACCCTCCTTATTAGTGAGCATAAGATCCAGCAGCGCTCCTCTCCTCATTGGCTCATCCACCATTTGCATCAGGAAGTTATCATCGATGCACTGGAGGAACCTCCTG